>NC_137224.1:14308080-14355580 GCF_949987685.1 Ammodytes marinus | reverse complement strand
GTTATCCTTAAGCTTTCATGCACATACAGTACACACACACACACACACACACACACACACACACACACACACACACACACACACACACACACACACACACACACACACACACACACACACACACACACACACATACACACATATATGCACTTTTGTAAGGACCATAGGTGTTTACAACAGGGTGAGGGACCATTATTTCAGCGCTTAACACGCCTACAGAGCACCCCTTTCAACACAAAGGACACCATGAAGGTAGTATTTGGTTGCTTCTAGGGAGGAAGGAGTAGGCCTCCTGCAGCTCTTTAGAAAAGACAAACTTTTTCTTTGGCATGACAGCTAGCCGTTAGCATGCTGACAGGTTCTGTCAGAATGAGACACAAACGTCATAGGCTCATCATGAGTCATAGGCAAGCAGCCTCCTTGACAACGACACATTGATTGATTTACACACATACAGACAAATCACTGTTGAATTCAGACGCATGGTGCCTTGTTGTGTTTTTATATTGGGTGAGGTAATAATGCGTGGGACAGAACATGATAAATGTGGATGTAGGCCTGAGCGCTGAAAACAAGTACACTACTATAATCATTATTTTCATTGTGGTGAAAACCAGGACATTGTAGTGTTTTGCAACTTTAAAGCTGCACACCCAGCTTTGAAATTTGCTGCAATCACAAGAAATAATAATAATACTAATGTAAATGTGTTCATCCCTTTTTCTATTTAAAAAATCAGTTTGAAAGTTGAACAATATGTATTGATAACTGTTATTTGTATATGAGCTGATCAGAACTAAACTGCACATGATTATAATGTGCAATTATAATTGCACATGTAAAAATGTTTTTGTAAGTTCATCAGGGGTTTCATCCGAAAACCAGAAGTAGTACTATACCTGTTTCGAATCAATTCATTGTAATTATTATCCTTAATACAGATATAAAATATACTGCTTTTAACCGTGGTGAAAACAGCCCAAATACAGTATTGGAAAGTATTCATGGTCCTTTCCAGCAGGACACTTTACCTGTGTTTTAGATGTGTCAATGTGCAGTAGGAAAGAGCAGGCATGCTTGGTTGAGTTTGACTAAACAGATACAGGTTGATATAATAAATAATGTTTTGGTATATGGCAAGCAGTGAGTCATTCTGCACTGCATGGTCTGACTCACCTCAAGTGGCAGACAGCCGCTGGAACCTGTTGGGATGAACGGTGAATCATTGAGTGTTGCTGCACGCAAAGTTCTTACTTTAAACATCCCTACACTTGACATGCAAATGCAGTGTGCAGACTTTGAAGTTTTCTGTCTAAGATACTTTTCTTACACTTGAAATAGTGTCTCAAAAGCTTTGTGAGAAGTGTGGTGTTCATGCATGTTAACAATATGATAAAGCCTGTTTGCGCCGCGCAGCTACCCGAGGGGCTTGCTGTTTTACACAGCCTTTTAAAAGTTTTTCTGTGGGATTAAAAAGAAGTTAGACGCACACAACACACTGCTATTTCCCTGAGGCAAGAGAGGAACCTCTCCACTCTAGTCACGCAAGCCCCATCAGAGATAGGTGCACACACACGCACTGACGCAGTCACAGGAAAACACGCCGGAGAAAACTCCACAGCTAAAACAAAATGAGTCAGTGAGGCAACTCAGGGCGAGAAAATGCACATGTTGTGTAAGGCTGTGTTTGTGGTTTATGTGGTTATTTCAAATCCTGAAGAATCCTTTGCGGCCAAGATCTTTTTGGTATTTACAAGCATCTGTGTTGTTTCAAGCTCAAAGAAGCAGTGGGAACGATGTGGTAATAATGGGGAAGTTTGTATTTGCATTAGACAATGTTGCATAGGCACGGTGGTCAGCTGACACTGAGACTGGAAACACACAAAAGCAAAACAATAGCAAGGCTAAGTAACAATGACCCTTCACTACTGTGATTCTACTTTGGTTATCAAATTATGTGTGTGTGTGTGTGTGTGTGTGTGTGTGTGTGTGTGTGTGTGGCAACACGCTGCATAGTTTTAGTAAGTGCGTGTTTGTGTGTGTGTGTGTGGGGGGGGGGGGGGGAGCATGAGAAAGGAGGGCCTATTCGAGCAGGAGGCATGCCTCAGAACAGGCTGCAGGGTATCGCTGAATGACTGATAGGAGAGACCTTTAAGACAGATCTCCTGCCATACACGCTTTCACACATTCACACACACACACGCACACACGCACACGCACACGCACGCACACACACACACACACACACACACACACACACACACATACACACACACACACACACACACACACACACACACACACACACACACACACACACACACACTACTTTACATGCACAATTTACAATGAAAATAGTCAAAATCTCCACAAATCCGTCCCAACCTGTTTTCTCATGTTGTGATGACAACTTCTTTTTTCTTAAGTAGTTTTCTGTAGCAACTATAATTCAAGTCGATCACTTGGAGACAAAAGCTTTCAAGCTTTTTGTTCCCTTGATGTATCCACCCACTGGCACACACCAACTAACCAACTGCCACAGCAGGCGGCGTTGCGCTTTTCAACCTGTCACGGAATTGAGTCTGCATTTGTGCGTTGCAAGTGTGTGTACTCTACTCGCACAATTTTTGGGGTTTGGTCGCAGCTTGGCCACTGTCTTATTTAAGTCCGAATGTCCTTGGTTTGCAGATCCTAATTTCAGTTGCCAGGTGTGGGGGGCTAGACCCTCTGAATTCCAGAGCTGTATAAATGCTCTCAGATGCTCGGGGAGGGGGTTCAAATGAGCAGGGGTTAGGGGGCTGTTGCATTGGGGTCTTGCAGTGGTGTGCATCTGCGAGAGAGAGAGAGAGGCTGAGAGGAAGTGACAGAGAGATGGAAAGCAAAAAAGCCAGACAAGTAGTCTGTACGTAAGAGAACTTATGAGTCTGTCCTTGTCTGATCAGTGGCATCGGGGTTAGAGACTTTTGGAACTCTGCCAGGGATTTGGAAATTATAACGGCCACAGACTGTCACCGCCACTCAAACCACACAGTGTGGTGGATGCACATTAGGGCCTCGTAAGTCTCCAGCACTGGCAGCTTTACTGTAACTGTCTGTGCTCTCTGTTCCTGGAAGTGCCACACAATGTGTCCAACTCTGTTCCATGTCAAACGACGACTGGGCAGCATCTGAACTTGAACATATTTGTCCACAGTGGTCAGAGCGTTCGTTTGCACGATCATTTAAAAAGCGCCACACAGATGCACAATTTCACTCATTAGCCAAGCTTCTCTATTTCTCTTTTTTTTCTTTTTTTTTTTAAATGGCTGCCTATCCTCATGTCAACGGTTGGGCCCGGCCCGGCACTGAGCTGTTTGGTTCACATACAGTGTGCAGGAAGTGATTACCAGTAAAAGATCAAAGGCGGTGGACACAGGATAAACATTCTTCCCCGGGACCCTACTCCTCCAGGGCATACAGCACCACTTCCTCTTTTTACAGACTGACTGCTGCCTCCACCGCCACAGCACAGCGAACACATTGTCACCACATGAGGCACTGACCCACTATTCATACCCTGTGTGTGTGTGTGTGTGTGTGTGTGTGTGTGTGTGTGTGTGTGTGTGTGTGTGTGTGTGTGTGTGTGTGTGTGTGTGTGTGTGTGTGTGTGTGCGTGTGTGTTTGTGTGAGTTTCAGACCGAGAGATATAGAGATAGAGAAGGAAAAAAGGGGAGGGCAATGCATGTGTCTAAGTGTTGTGGCATTGCGACTCTGACTCTTGAGAGCTGAGGCAACATCCAAACTGCATTTGGGGTTTCCAAAATGATTATGTTGTCCAGACAACACCAGGCGAGAGGCTTGTCTCATGCTCATTTGACACACAATACTCTCAGTAGTGCACAGCTGTAGCTTATAAAGGACAGACATTGGGTGTTATGTATGGGACCCAGCCAGCTGCAGGTGTATCATAGGAGAGCAAAGGCAGGAATTCGAGAAGGACAACCTCTCTGAAGTCAGCAGCACTGGATATGTTATGCAAATCTGAACCAAACTTGGTTCTAAGTGGGGCATATTTGCTGCATGTGTGAGTTGAGGAAGGACCAAAAAGGGCTGTGTGTGTGTGTGTTTGTGTGTTTGTGTGTGTGTGTGTGTGTGTGTGTGTGTGTGTGTGACACTGCATGAGCATGTGTTTGTGTGTTTGTGCATGAGCATGTGTGTGTGTGTGTGTGTGTGTAATAGCGTGTGTATGTCTTTATCTGAAACACAAAATGCCTATTTAAAAAACCACACACAAGACGTTCAAATTAACTTTTAGTAGGACCTTGCATAACCGCAATCTTCAACCCGAATACCTGCGTAAACCAATCTATTTTTAACCTCGCGTTTTAATGTGCTGTCACTCAATGTCAGTGGCGGTTGCACGATACACGCAACATAATGTGACGGCTCCTCTCTTATGAATCCAGTTTGAACCTTTTGATGTTACCTCTGTGTTTACAATCAATATCAAGGCATTCCTCTGTTGAATCTGGGACTATCTTCACCCCTCCCACCCCCCTCCCCCCCCCCCCCACACACACACACACACACACTCACACAGACACACACCAAACCTGAGGTGAAACATAACCTCCTTTTGGGCTCAATGGATGGCAGATCACAGGCCCTTGAGATCTAAAAGAGACAATTATCCTCAATTGAAGGCTGACAGGAAGAACAAACGCTTCATAAGTGGTGCAGGGGTCTTTCTTTTCCAGCGGGTGGGGGGATTAATCCACTGACATAGGGGCCATAGGAATGACCAGGTCAACCCATAGCCAGGTGAAGGACCCCACAACCCGCTCCCTGAATAACATGACTACGGCTGAGTGATCATAGGTCTATGCGTGTATATGTGTGCTGGAAAATCATCAAGACATACCATTACATGATGGCCAACAGAGAGTAAAAATACAGCCATTTGACCTTGTTGTTCCTTTTGAAGTTCTGGTCTCAGGGACAATGTCTTTGTGTTGGTCTGGGATGATGGTTCCAGCAGCCTTTGCTGTGGTAGGCACAGAGCTCCGAGTCCAAAATGTGGGTTTTTTAAAAATAGCAAGGCCCTCTGGATGTGTGGCTTGCTCTCACTGTTTCTCTTGGAAGATTGAGGTCAGAAACATATTGGCCGTAATCCACTTCATATGCAGAAAAGCTTCATAATATGATTCCAAGTCTCAACAGGCTGCCAGCTATTCTCACAGTCATTTGAATCTGAGAAAGCGCCGATGATGGAGTGATATTGACACAAGGAAATAAATTGTTACACTGCTGTTTTTTAGCGCGCCTTGCCTGACGTAACAAACAAGACATTTTCCTCCACATCTCCGCCAGAGTTCAGCCTTTCTCTCAAATATTGGTTACAAATGAGCCTCATTTGGAATGATAACCAGAGAAATGCACATGTGGCTTCTAGTGAAAGACCCACATTTGGCCTCTCTGCCTGCCATTAAAAAACATTTAATCTGATAGAATCATTTGTCTTTGTGTCTGAAGCCGGGCAAGTCCAAGGGCAGCTTCCAGCGTCTGATTGGTCGAGAGGATCATTGACATCACAAGAGGTGAAAGGTCAGTCCAAGACAACCTTGCAGGTTCTTTGGTGCCAAGTTCTGTTTGAGAGTTGCCAGGTGTGAAAAGCTTTTTCTTGTTGTTGTTCTTGGGCTGATGTGAACATCTGTGCCGGACTACTAGCCAGTGCAGAGAAACAGTCACAGCGTAGCTGGGGACTTTGAATTTCCCCTCAAACAAATGGTAATTTAGCAAAAACACACTTATGGGTGGGGAAGGGGAATGGGAATTAAACATCTCTGTGCTATGTGTCAAGGGTTTTGTAACGTTCTATCTGAACAATTTCGGACACGATCCAATCTTCCTTCATGGAGAGCGGCTTAAATGTTGAAAGAAAACATTCTAGTTCAACTTTTTGCCCTGTACACATGTCTTAACTTGTTAAGTCTGAAGTTATGTGTAAATCTGTTGCTAGAAAACATATGGTACCTTCAAATAGAAAGGAGTGGACTATGTAAACAGGAAGTCACTGTATCACGAGTTGTAAGCTCTTCCAAAACTAACAGTAGTAAATAGGGCCACACAATATATTGAACCTGTTAATGTTTTACAAATGCAGGTTTTGTTTTATCATTCTTTATTGCAAGCACGGGTGAATATGTGTTTCAGTTTGTGGCATTCATACAATTTGGAATGAGTGGGAAATAAGAAATAACACCATCCCAGCAGACGTTATATGGACCTTTGGTCTCATGCTACTAGCATGTTACGGAATATGAAGTAAAGTGTGTGTCTTTTTTTCAAAATGTAATTTCAAATATTTTAAATGTACATCATTATTAAACAGCATCATCAAGTGTCATGTCAGAAATGTCAACACATTAAGTATTCAAAATGTTCAAGGGCTCAGATATTAGCCCGCTAATAATGGTTTGTTCAGTAAGCTAGCCAACACACCTGGAAGCCACTGGGTGTGTATATTCTAACCTTTGTGTATAAATGAACTCATTTATGTAACACAAGTAGTGATGCATAAATCTCCACTAAGTAAACACATAGGTTTTTAACAGGGCAAAGTTTAAACTGACAAACAGCCACTGCCACAGTTGCATCTCAGGTCCACACAACACAGCAAAGCATTCAGACTACTCACGAGATATAAATAGACAGTGTTTACTCACACATCGAGTTTACCTTACAATGGCCTGCCTCTGCGCCTGACCCCTAACATAAACACAGCATGGCTCCTTTACCCAGCGGCCCACAGGGGTGCAGGTGGTCCACATGCACGCCTCTATATAGGATCTGACCCGGGTTCAAAGGTCAGAGCCCTCAAATGATGGCCTTCCTTGCCGCCCATAATTGCCCTGTTTATTTTTAGTCCACACTGGGCCGTGTTGAGTTATTAAAAGAAACATGAACATGAGGCCGTCTGCTAATTACTGTTGGGCCAGCAGACCCCTCACTTTCCTCTGATTGCTGCCATATGCTCGCCCACTCAGAGGGAAGAGTCTTATCCGTCACCTTCACTGTCTCTCTGTGGTTTGTGCTGTTTATAGTGCTACACGATGCCACTTTGCTGCAAGTGTGTGTCAATAGAAAAATGTCCTATCCTGGATTAAAACTTTAAAAGATACATTTTGTGGAAAACTCATCTAAACAAGAAAACTAGATTCAAGAACTGCATGATAACAACTATCTGCAGGACGGATTTGTCTGCATTGGAAGTGGATCTCTTGCTATTTCTCACTCATGTAATGTGTGACGGTAATAAGAAGACCCAGCCATCTCACAGGATATACACAACAAGATAACAGACGAAAGCAGATAGTTATCACAGTGCCGTTACTGGCAAATATCACTAAATCTGGTTGGAGCACTTAAGGAAGCAGTAAGTAATTGGGTCGATTTAGACCTATTTGTGGTCGGAGGGAGGTTGAAATAAAGCAGCAGAGGCGGCCATCTTGCTGAAAATTGTGAAGTTTACAAAAGGTTTGATTGCAGTAGGAAGCTGCTTGTGTGGATTAGCAGATGGGCCCGGACAAAGAGAGTACAGGCTTCTGTTTAGTCTTAAGGGCCGTTGAGGCGCTTGAGACATTTGATATGACGATTAGAGATCTGTTAGTGGGTTTTGTCCCACACTGAAATGTGTAGAAAACGGTTAGATGTTATACTGTATAAACCTCAATATCTGTAAGATTATATAGATTTTATCAAAGTTAAATTGAAGACATAGGTTAGAGCTACAATCTTGTATTGCTATTAAAACCGTAGAGAATTCAGGTATTTATTTGGCATGAAGGAATATCCTTTCTGATATCCTTTTCTGAGATCCTTTAAAGAAGCTACGAGGAACTTTTAAATGTTTATGAAACAGTCAAAAAAATGTATTATGATGACCTTAAATGACATGTAACAGCAAACAAGACCATCAGTGCAAAGATGATTCATGGGTACGCTCACCAAGGAACTACAGCTGGCGTAGTAAAGACACTACCATTTTTGTCCAAAGGGGGTGCAGGAATTAACAAAAACTGAAAGTTCTCCTGAGCACCTTTAACTTTGTAGAATTCCTGCTCTACAACAAACCATCTCTCTTTTCAACTTTTTTCTGATAGACGCTTGCTTTTTGTGTCTCTCTTGTCCCTCAATGCCAGCTTATGTTGCCGGTAAAACACTTGTGTGGACCGGAGAAGCCGGATCTGTCATGAAGGTGTCTGGATAATGTCAGACACAGCACATGCCCACCCGCCTCGCTCTGACTTGATGGATTGGGTTTCCGCCGCACCTAGATGCACACAAACCTGCAACTTCCTGCAGAAATGAATCATCGAGGGTTGAGAAAAATAGATGCTCGCAGGAGAGCAATGCATTATACTACTTAGACCTGTTAGGCTGCCATGATGTGATGTTATGCTTCCTGAGCAAATAAATGACTTTGGAAATGTCAAAGCGCACCCAAAGGCAGACCTGTTCATGGTCAATCTCCAACAGAAAAGCCGAAACATGGGACTGCCTTGGCTCTGGCAAGTGTGAGAGATATTGAGTATGACTGGCAATTAATTTGCATGATGAGGCTCACACTGTGGGAAGGGTCATTTGTTTGTCCAATATATATAGGATCATTATTTATTCTTTAAAAAAACAATTTATATATATTATTAGGCCAACATCCTTGAATCTGTTCTGCACGTCCCAAACTCTAAATCCTTGGTTGAGTTGTAGTGTTCCATGGGATGCGAAAACTGATGATTAACGCTGTTATTTGATTCATGCTTTGATTCACTTGAGACTTTGTAGATGCATTTGCAGTAAAGTGCACTGTGTACAATAAGTTACACTAATATATTCTTTCAAACAGTGAATAAGAGATGGCAAAAGATGTCACTTGAAATGACGAAAAAAAGGTAAGCTAAATGCTGTAAATAATAACCAATAAACAATGCTCATGCACAGTTGGTAAATTGGTAAATGAAAGGGTTTATAACTTATGAATTTGCCCATTTTTATGCCATAAACGTGCTATAAGGTACAATTATGTGTTTCTGAGTGTAAGCATTTGAACGTAGAAGTAACAAATACTGGTATTTTTTCCATAATTACCCCTTTTTCTGACAGTTTAAGACGTATAAGGTGGCTGTAGGTGCTAGATAGGAAGCTTGAGTCTAGTTATTACCCTTTGACACCTCTGTTAATCCCCACGCAATGTCACCACCCAGAAAAAAAGAGGCTCTTCTAAGATAAGACTGTTGAGGTCCCTTAAAATGATTTGTCTTTCCTTTTTCTATCCGTGCATGTTAAAGGTGCACTATGCAGTTTCTGGGGAGGGGGATTTGTTTACATGTGCAGAGCCTGCATTAAGCTTACGAAACACGTTTTTATCTACATGTAATTCTTAGTATTGAATAATTCTATCATCATTAATTAAAGCAAAATTATTTCGAGGCACCTGGAACCAAATTCTTAAACTAGAATATGTCTGTAAACAAAACTGTGAGTCCTGCTGCTGTAAAAAAACAACAATGAAACAGTAACTTTTAAGGTAACTTTCTAACTTCCAACAGTGCTCCAGGGATCCAAATTTCCTGTGAGGAAAGTTTGTTTATTCTGTTATGATGATATAACTTACAGAATGTTCACTTCTCTGACACACCCAAAGTCACATAGTACACATTTAATATAATTTGAGGGATGAAGGATGTGTATTTTTTTCACACTGACTTGATAAAATCCTACAATCCGCGGTTACATTCAGACCGAGCTGAAACAATTTGGATATAATAGGAAAGTGTGATGTGAGGAAACTTAATAGCAGAGATTTGATAACCTGAAGACTGACAAACAAGTTGTGGCAGCATCTGGTAACATTTTGTTGTAATGGCTGCCAACCCGGGATATCAGGACTTCACAATGTGTACTTTTATCTTAGTGTTGGGATCTCAAGACTTTCTGCTTTTCTGAAAGCTTTAATTGTGGAAAAAACTCTGAGTTTTCTTTTCGGTTTGGTCTGCTGAGGTAAATCCCAGCTGTTGCAGATACTGTATGTTGATATGTATCTGGACTGCATCAGCAGTTTTTCTTTAGCCACCATTGCTGTTGTTTGTCTTTTAAACCCTGTGTAACATGGTGTGACTTTATGTGATTGAGGTAATCCTTAAATGTGCCGTGCAGATGTACAGTAGATTTCATTACGCCAATTTTTTTTTGGGTGTTTGCGTTAAGACATTCTGTTTTGGCATGTGTCACCCCTCTGCATATAAACATGTTTATTTTAACAACATGTTGGTGGTTTATTTGATCATAAGACTTGCAGTTGAGAGACTTTGCGCAATTGATCGTAATAAAAGTATGTCTTTACAATTACTACGATAACATATTTGAATTAACACTAAATAAAGATTGGGTGGTGCTGATGGAAATGTCATTCGTTTTGCAGGTCATAAACCAAATAAAGTATTCCATGACAGAAATTTGACCTGATGATGGCGCTTGTTGAAAAGTCATGAGATTGGCAAAGCGATTACAATTCATTCTGAGGGGGGCATTCATATCAAACTTAAATGTAATCCATTAAACAAATTGTATTCCTCTGCTAGTGAAAAGGTCAGAAAATCACCTGTGGTATTCATCCTCTGGTGACCATTAATGTCTGGACAAAATACTTCTAATAGTTGTTGAGACTATTTCAGTTTGAATTAAAGTAGCGGGCCAATTGCCGAACAGCCATCTCCTAAGTTGAGCCACACTGCTGATAATGTTAATGCATATGCAGCACAAAACGTGCAGGGCTACATGTTATTTATCTGTGTGTTGATTTCCATATACTGTATAACATAACGGCTCTAGAGGCTGTGGTTATGCTATCATGCTCCCTGTGTGTGTAACCAGTGGGGGCTGTGTGGTGTCAGTATAGTTGCCGGGGCCACCCAGACAGCTGTTGCAGAGCAGCAGGCCACCTGATGAGCACCTCAGCATGATGAACACACCTGATGGCACTCCCTGTGGTTCTGTTCTCTAGGGGAGCCTCGCAGGGCGGCTGGAACCTCGGTTCCGGGCAGCGCTCCAAGAACAACACGGAAGCCTGTGAGGAAACCCAAGATTGAAAAGCAGAGCTCATAAAATCACCAATCACACTTTTATGTTGGCTAACCGTCTGGTGCCCCTTTAATGAGGGCTGCGCTCAGTTATCTGTAATGGACAGAGCTCGGTAATGGAAAACTTGCTTTTTGTTGCAGTTGCGTTGGTTTCACATTTTTGAACGATGGCCAAACCAGTGAGGCACAAATAGCCTAGTACAAGGTTGTTGCAACACAGCATGAAATTCAAGACCTGAGTGTTCCAAAAAACCCTGTGTCTGGTGGCGCTCCAACTAAAGATCAACTGCTATAGCTTGGCGGGACACTCCCAGTTCCTCTACCACGCCCTAATCTTCCTGAGAAAAACCAAGATGGGGCTGGAGGGTGAAAAGGTCACTGTCCCCACAGCATTCCTGGCATGGCAGGGGGGCAAAGGGTTGGGTTAGGATGGAGGGGCCAGGGTAAGCTAAGCACGGGCATTGTATGTCCAGGGGAGGTAACTTAGTCGGGTTTGGCCCTTTAGCTTTTGTTGTTGTTTTTTGTTGTCATTGTTGGCCAGACTTAACACAGAATTCCTTCTTGGCTCTAAAGTGAGTGTGTACTGGAGAAAGGTAGCAGTAAGACGGGGGGGGGGGGAGACGACAAAACAGACAGGTTTTTAAATCTTAAGGGAAACAATAGAAGGTGACCCCCCGAGCCATGTTGGGCCTTGCGTGGCCTGCAGGGCCTTGAGCAGAAGACTGCATGACAATGAAAGTAAATAGGCTGAGAAAAACACTCGCGACCTGAGGAAAGAGATTTAGTAGCACACACTATTGACTTCTGAAATCAAATATATATTGTTTCCAAAGCTAGTTTGTGAGTGATTCAAGATTCACCATCTCACTGTGTTATACCTGTAGCCCTTTACGGAGTCTTGCACGGTCCATTCTTTTATTGTGAAAGTTCAGTGCAACCCTTTTCATAATTACTAATATGTTTTATCTGCTCATCTTAAAGGATTGGTTTGTCAAAATCCTCCTTTTAAAATGAAATACATCAAAAGTGATATTCATTAGTATGCCTGAAGTGACTCGGAACCAGAGATAATGGGGTCAAGCTCTGGTCAACTGAAGCTTCACCTTCCTCTGCTCTTGACGATGTCTCCCGAGGCTGATCTTCCCACAGACAGCTCTCCAATCGTCACAGTGGAACTGACTCGACCGTGCTCACTCGCTCCTTCTAGGCCGCTTTTAGAACAGATTACAGGTAAATGGGTTGTTCTACCCCCGAGCCATCTGTCACTGAAATATGGATGCGTTTGAAGTGCTGGGGCCCTACATAGCCAAAACGAAGAGGTTACATGTTTGGGGATGAGCAGCAGGATCAGTCATTCTGCATGGCGTTATCACTACCAGTTCGTCATGTCTTTTTAAAGCGTCGGGTAAATTCCTCAGCCCAAAAGATTGCTATCCTCGGGGTCATTGTCTGCTCGTGAGTTTCTCACACTGACTTTAGAAATGCTCTCAGAGTAAGAGTGGCCACATGCTTACGATGGATCTTTGGTTTTTAATAGCATGGGGTAAGCTCTCTCCAACTTTACTTTCTACCTCATTCGTAGAGTAGAAAAAACGGCCAAAGCACCAACCATCAGATAACCGTTCGAGTTGTTTTGGGAGGGGCGGAGGGGGGGAGGGGAATGTTCCTTCGCATATGAACATTTTGCTCTGCGCATTTCTATGCAGTTGCAAGCTGAGGTTTATGCTTGCAGGCCCAGGCCCAGGGGAGACGATTATGACTAATGAGGTCCGAGTTAACGTGACCAGAGGAGGCAGCTGGCGAGAGAAACAGGCCCCGTTTACAAAGCGTTATCATGAGATCTCTCCGTGGGCCAGACGGAGGGGACAAACCCACAGGAAGTACGTCACGTCCGCCGCAAAATTAGCCACAGCGACTTATAAGGAAATCTTGGAGACACAGTCTGGTTTATTTAAGAAAAAAAGATCATTTCAGTGCTTAAAGGTGGAGTCATCGATTCTAGAGAATGCTTGTTGTCAAATATGTGAATATGTTCTCGTCACGATCCGCTACCTGTGCGTACTGTGTGTGTGCGTGTGAAAAGAAATATGGTGTTAATACACAGCCTATGCTTTGTAAACGGTCACGGTGCATGCTACGGTGGGCCCCCTTTGTTTACAAACCCTTTGTTTACATACCAGCTTTCAGAGCTTAGGCTGTGTATTAACACCTGATTTTTTTCAGAGCGCACACACAGTATGGGCAGGTAGCAGATCATGAGGAGGTATTCACTGATTTTGACAAAAAGTGATTTTGACCACAAGCTTTCTCCAAAATCTCTTACTCCACCTTTAAATCCTTTTATTGCGCCTATGAGCACACTCCAAATCAATGGTATCTCTCGCAGTGTGCCTTATACTGAAAGAGGTGATAGATGGGATGATGAAAGACGGTAGCGTGGTACGGTTTACCTCAATATGCAGTATACACTGAACACCTGTTCCCTGGTCCCTTGCGCCCCCAGTTTTGTTTTTGTGCTCATGTTTTTTTACAAGACAAGACATTATTCACAAGGGACGATTAACAAGTGATGATTAAAAAATATATATATGTGCACTTGTGTTCTATGTAAGTGACTTTGTAATGAATAGAGAAGTTGATTCCGCTTTGTACAATGTGAGGTCCTGTCCCATGTGAGCAGTTTTGTTTTCCCCTTCTGCTGCTTTATTGAAACCCCTGTTGTCACACCTAACCTGACAAACATAAATAAGTGATAGGTAATTGTTTAGTGGTTCTGAAGGCTCCGGAATCAATTATTATGCCTTCCCCAGCAATAATTTCCTCTGTGTATTTAAACACAAGTTCCCCCTAGGCAAGTCATCAGGGCTAATTGAGACCTAGGGAACTCCAGTGCAGGACGATATGTGGTATAACTGGCTTCCTGTTGAAAGTTCTTTTATCTATTAAGAATATAACCCCATTTAGGCTGTGACAGCAACCTAAAAAAAACCACCTTAAGGAACCTTGGACACATTTAATATAAAAATCCCAGCAAAAGACCATTTGCTTAACAGGACATGTCTCGTGCAGTGCCAAGGGTGAGAGCAGCAGGTGTGGGAATAATCTGGGACCCACCCAGTTAGCCGGAGCCCCTATTCACACTCCACCTGTAAGCTGCCATCCATTGTTTTCCCGGACGGCCCAAGAGGAGCAGAGGAACAGGACAATTATAACATTATGGCTGGGTCGGCCGGGCATCAGTCCCAGCTGGTGTGGAACAGAAGGGTGGAATGGCTCAACCAGAGGATGACAGTTCCCACAGGAAAGCAATCCACCACATAGAGAGACTATATGATCTGACATCATCTGTGACACTGGGAATAGGGGTGTAACCATTCGATCAAACAGTGATTGGTTTTGATACCAGTTCTATCAGTAAAGTTTTACTGTAGTATAAAATACCATATTCTGCCCAAAATTTGATTTAGTTAAAAAAAAGAAACAAAAAATCATAAATGTAAATCGTAGAGCTAAATATCAGGCGCATTGTTGTGGTAACATACACATTGGGATTTTTACTTCATAAAATGACCAACTTAGGTTTTATTTAAAACTCGCTGACTCTTTCAACTGAGAGCAATATTTAAGATGGCACTTGTTTTCCTCTACACTTCCTTACACACTAGAAAGCTAGTTGGCTCTCCTGACATGTGAGCCAATCAGAAATCTGAAATGAACCTAAAAAGGTAAATCAAGCTGATAGCTTTGACTTCTTTCAACTGACAGAGAAAGAAGTGAGCCACATGAAAAACCAAAACAAGGGTGTGTGGGTGGATTGGCCAACCTGGTTATGTACCGAGTTTGTGGTAACATTTGAAAAAAAACACCACAATGTGATTTTGACAGATTGATGTTTCAATTAATCCCAAACCTTTTTATATTCACGGTCCGGAGCCTTTTCGGCAGTGTCTTGTGGTGTGACCAGTAAGAACACCCTCATTTCAAACACAATAAAATGATGTCATCGATGATGTATCCAGGAGAAGGTGACAACTGATGAACATGTCTGAGCATGTTGACACACCACAGCTACGAGTCAAAGCTTGAAAACAGTGACAAACAATAGGCTGAGTTCACAGCAGTGTTAATGTTGGGCTGTACAGCTGTGTTAAGAGCTAACTTCTAATGTCAGCATGCTAACATACTCACACAACAATGACAATGCTAAGCAGGTATGATGTATGCCTTGTTGTTGACCATCTTCGTCTAGCATAGAAGCGTGCTAATATTTGGCAATAAACACTAAACACAACTTACTGCTGAGGCTGATGGAAATTCCATTAGTGTTACAGGTATCTGGTCTTGAAGTAGAGCATTGAACAAAGGAAGATCAAACAAAGTTGAAGTTATTGTAATTTGTTGAGATGACCGTGGATTGGGCGAATCAATTTGTTTGAGATAGTTCACTCAAAACCACATATATCAACCTCAAGGAGATGCTAGCGGGAGTGGGATTCATCCACTTGGACCATGATTTTCTGTGTGAGTGTTTGTATATTTCAATTTGGACCAAAGTGGTGGACCGACTGACAGACTGGCATTACCTTAGCCTATAGCTACGCCATCAGCATTACTATGTCTAGAGAATACAGCAAAGATCTGGGTTATTTTTGACATAATATTATCACCGATAAACTGTTTTACTGTGATTCTTACTGCTCAGATTTTATTGGAATATACTTGACGGGATAGAAAGCCAGCTACACTGTATGTTTTACAATTGATGCTGTCATTGTCAATTTTTACATAGCATTTACCTTGAATCTCAATCAAGTTCTTTCCAGTCTCTTGCACCCTCTTCATAGTATAGGTCAATGTGCATAAAGATCCATTACGTTTTCCACCCAGTTTTAGGAGGGTACCTCCTTCCAATTGGTTTGCATGTTATTATACAATGTAAGCTTACTTGTATTCAGTTTTGTAAAGTGTTATATGTTTCTATTTGAGGTATGACATCTGCTCTTTCTCTATCTGTGCAGCATTCCTCTTTAGTTCCACTTCCATCCAGGTGTCATTGCCTCATCCTCTAAACTCCAAAAGCACTTTGACATCAAAGCAGAGGTGTGTTGTTCTCTCTCTCTCTCTCTCTCTCTCTCTCTCTCTCTCTCTCTCTCTCTCTCTCTCTCTGTGCTGAGGAGAATGTCATGGGAGAATAACCCTTGGAGAGGCCGGTCCAGCCCCAAGGACGGTGTGGAGCCACCTGAGAGGAGCGGTCGGTCAGTGCATTCCTCTGTGTGTCTGCACTGTTAAAGGGCTGAGTGGCCTGATGATGCTTGGACAAAAAGCCATCACATGTCTGAGAGAGAGAACTCGTTTAGCGTTCACGTCTTGGCCTAAGACTGCGGCTAGGTGTGTCACACAGGAGTAATCAGATGGTAAAGTGTCATAAGACCAGAATCAGTCTTATTCACGAGACACAAATGGTTAGGTAATGTTATTTGGGCGACTGTGGCTCAGCTGGTAGAGCGGGTCGGCCGATGAACAAAGGGTTGGAGGTTCGATCCCCGCCCTGCCACCTTTGCCATAGTTGTTGTGTCCTTGGGCAAGACACTTCACCCACCTTGCCTTGTGTGAATGTCGATAGTTAGCCTGCTATCGGTGTATGAAAGTGTGTGTGAATGGTAACGTGTAAATGGGAACTGGTCTCCCTTGCAAAAGAGTCTTCGGACTCAATGGGATATACCTGTATAAATAAAGGTTAAAAAATAAATAAATAAATAAATTGAAAAGTCATTAAAGGTGCTTTTGAGGAACCTGGAACCAAACGTAAGAGAATAAGTGTGTTAACAAAACTGTAGGCCCTGCTGCTGTAAACAACAGCAGTGAAACCCTTAATTTTCAGGTGGCTTTCAAACTTTAAACAGTGTTCCAGGGATCTAATTTTCCTGTGAGGAAAGTTTGTTTATTTAGTTATAAGAATATATTCACTTCTCTGACGCACCCAAAGTTACATAGTGCACCTTTAAAGTTATAGTTAGATGTACCACTTTCCTGCCTTGAGTTGGATAAAAAGATACCGCACAAAACTATTTTTTAACAATAAGTAGGGTCTTCAGGAAGTTAAAATAAAAAATGAAATAAAGATGTAAGTGTGTTTCCCAAAATGATGATCTTTTCCTTCAAATCATTTGTAGCTTCCGGAGAAGGTTCTAGTTGTTATGGTGTAACTGGTCACATGAATGTAACAGTGCAGCTACATGGTCACATCTTTTGCTTTGATTTTCTGTTTATTGAGTCATTTCCTGGTAGCTAATACTATCTGATTCCTTTTTTGTCCATTCAAACTGCTGTACAATCTGCTTCTGATTCCAGAAACATCCCATTACCACATTACTTCCTTGATTGATTTTATCAGCAAATAGACAGACCCAACTTTCTTGGTGATTTAAAGCAGCAAAGGCATTATTCAACTAGGTATGGTCTTCGTTGGATAACACACATGTATGGATTTACTTTTAACATAATGTAAACAAATATTTTCCCATTGTAGGTGTGCGCTTAATCATGAGCTGAGTCTTAATGTGGATTGCAATAACAAACCGCCTCCACTTGAATGTATACGTCAGAAGGACAGTCACTCCGAGTCCTTTTTCTAAGGGTCAGTGTACCTGCCCCTTTGCTGTGTCCAGTTGCATACCTGAACCTACATGGCTGTAAGTAATAAAGTAAGACCTCCTTTGATCTGATGTCCCACCCAGAGGCTTCTCTTCCTCCAAACAGACAATACTCTTAATTCATTGCTGGACCTGCCTCTTCAAAGCTCAGCCACTCTGCGCAGGCCGGGAAACTCTAAACTTAAGGCCACAGACAGGCCCTTTTTTTAAACACCCACTCGCCCCCCCTGGGCACTGAGGTGTTGGCTGGATGAGTCCACATAAGTCACGGTAGCCTGCACATATCCCCCCTCCTCCTCCCTCCTTAGCCCCTGCAGCACCACGCCTATTGCCCCCTCAGGTGACAGGTGGATTATTGGGCATTGGTATTTCTGCATTCTCCTGACCAGTTACGTCCGTGAGAAAACTTCACTTAAGAGCTGCAGAGATTTATGATATGCAACGTTGTATCACATGGTGTATGTGAGGTGATTTTTGTGTTTCTGGAAGGTGTTTATGTGAAATTCAGACTTTGTCACGGTTTTAGCTGAGGTCACATTATGATAAAAATGATGAGGTATTTTATGTGATACGTCGCAGACACAAATCAAAGTTAATTCACAGCGTCTATAGTCCCTATGCAAAGCATTTGCTTTTGGCAGGGATGTTTGTTGTTGCAGTGTAATCCCTTGTTATGACCTCAAATGGGCTGAATGGCTGGCTGGGCACTCAGGAGACCATTGAGCCACTTGACTAAAACACAAGTAGTTTGACATGTTTAGGAAACGGGATCTGTTATAAAGGGGTTTTGTGTTTGTTGCTGATCCGTAACTAAATTCATTTTGCCCATGACAGTGTTTTCAGTGTTATAGCGGTTAAAGAGATTTACAATGCGGTGGTTATTGTGATGACACCGTAGTAGGGCCTTCACAAACAAACATGTATTGTGCTGGATTCTTGTAGTGAGTTGTAATCAACATACATAGATACATTTCCAAAACGTGCTCACCATTATTGAAGCCACCATATAAAGAGCTTTATACCCTTACATAACTTGATAAGCTGAAGAGCCGTTCACCCCCTTGGGTGGTAAGAAGCAAAAAAAAAAACGTGCCAGAAAAACCTACACCTCTCAGCTTCTCATTTATCTTCCTGTCTCTCTCTGTCTCTTTCTCTCTGCCCCTGTTTACCCAACACTTGCCAAGTCTGATGTCAGGCTGCCGCACACAGGGTCCCCAAGTGAGTCTACAGTTACTGTTTTGACACCAGTTCCTAATTACACATGTAAATGATTGATCACCTGGACTTGGCAGGGCCGGCAGTGATGGAAGTCCTCTTTAACGCGATGGCTCTGCAATTACTGTATGCACAAGTTCAGGACAGTTACTGCTGCCGGGTAACAGTGGAAACGGATACCTGCGATGGCCTTAGAGCTGCTAGCTTAGGTTCTGAGCCTCCGCCATTTGGACCAAAGACTGTCCCTATTAGCGCTGCTTGAGGAGCGGGTTGCACAGGTGTGGCTGGATATCTGTGGCCCTTTGTTTGGTCTAATCCCACACAATTTAAACCAAGGCTCACTGCCCGCACCTTTAAGCCGACTCCGTGACACCTGAGGGGCCTGGCCACTGAAAGCACAACTCAGCTACTTTTGTGAAATGTGATTTGGCTAATTGATTCTGGAGTGGCCAGTCTAAAGGGCCTGTGAGGGGAAATCAAGCACAGGGACGGACTGTGGTAGAAGCAGCGGCTGCTTTCTTTATTACAAGCAATCCAGGCGGTGAAATGAACCTGCTGCAACTAGAGCTCTCTCCTTTCAAGGGACAAAACGATGCTCAGTACAAAATATAGACATCTCAGCTCAAATCGCTACGAAAATAAACAGGGACCTGAAGCCAGAAAGCGTGTAATGCTTTTACAGATGGGGTGAGAACCTCTCTTTTTCCCGTTCTGCCCAACAACAGCTGTGGGTACGTCTGTGCTTTGACTCAGGTATGGAGCCAATCTGAGGGCCAGGAGGGTTTTAACCCCAATCTTCTCCTCTCCTCTCTCCTCTCTCCTCTCAGAGCCTGGCACACATGGGCTGTGCAGCTGCACTTCCCATTGATCTAGTGGGCTGCCTGGATGGCTGGCTTGAGGGAGATAGATTGGAGGGGAAATGGCTTAATTGTCCTCACTCTCACTGCTGGAATGCAAATAGCCCTCCACCAGTGGCCTCCTCTGTGAGGAGAGCCCCACCTTGAGAAACCCAAGGTCCTATTCATTGTTTTGACAAAAACGTGTGTGTAATAAAACACATGGAATCACCTTGTAGCAGCCAATACTAATGCAACGCATAATAACGCAGAGTGATTAATTTCTGGAATTGACGCGTTAAAATTGTTTAACATGCATTAATTGCGTTTAACGCAATTAACGCATGTGCAGAATGATCCGCCCCGTGCATCCCGCCTGCTCTGTACTACAGTCACTCTAACGTTGTGGCTGACCCAGGATCAGTAGCTGCGCGCGGCCAAACATAGCAGCACGCTAGTCTGTGTTTTAAACTGCTAACCACGGACATATAACTGCTGCTAACGGCCACGTCTGTGTCGCGGGCAGCAGTTGCTCTCGGAAGCAACAGGAGAAACATTCTGCTCCGTTCATGGGAGGAAACAAACGTCTGCAGTTTTCAGAGGTGTGTGTGTGATCAATACGTGACATCAACATAACGTTGGCTGTCTGTTACAAATGAACAGTCCCATAGAACGGGAAATCAGGTTGTATTCAGGGATGCAAAACCATGGATTCACCAAATAAATGCCATTCTATAGCCTATCCTATATTTGCTCAAAGACATAGGAATAGAGACAGCCAAATTGAAGTATGGTGTGGTAGCATATGTTTTAGTTGATTATAATGTATTTGCAGTATTTACACCATCATTTGGATTTTCAATGAATAAAAAAACTAAATTTAAATGTATATATTCACTTTCTGTCCTCTATCTTTCCATTCTTTCCAATATACAGAGAAAATGGTCATTTTTCGGGCCTATTTCGAATGGTAGAATTAATCGTGATTAATCGTGATTAATCCACAAAATCCTGTGATTAATCTGATTGAAAATTGTAATCGTTTGACAGCCATAGTTTTTACATTATAAACTGGTTGCAATAGTAAGGGTCATTTTCGTGGAAGTGTTATACTCTATATTCAATTGATAACATTTAACAAGTAATATACTCATATTATTGCATTATCGGTTCCCTTTATTACATATTGAAAGGATAAACCCGGCCATTAATGGCAAGTTTGGCAAGGCAAGGCAAGTTTATTTATATAGCACAATTCAGACACAAGGCCACTCAAAGTGCTTTACAGGGGCAAGATCAGAATACATAAAACACATTATAAAACATTTAAAAGCGACTAAAAGAAGCAAATAAAAAATAAAAAAAATAAAAACATGAAAACTGGATTTAATAAAAGAAGCAAATAGAATGAAATTGCATTAATGTTACAAGCAGCCCAATTGTGTAACGTATTAAGTTATTACGTGATTGGTTCAGATATGTTATTACTTCTTTGTCAAGTTATAACATTATAGGCTTTTATTACATCAAAATGACTAAATTATTACATTATGGGCAGTTGTTATGTTATCGACCGTTATTACGTTATGGCTGCTACACACCTCAACACAGTGTTCTATCATTTCGTCATGGTCATATAAGAAATGGGCGCCTCACCGGGCGCCTCGACCCTTCGTCGGCCAGAGGTCAAGCAGATAGACAGGTGAAGGGGTCATGACTTATGTAAATAAAAAGGCGGGAGATGAAAGAGTTAAACACTGAGGCGTATGTACCCTGTCCTGACTTTGATCTCTGCCTCAGGTAGCTCTTTCATAGCCATCAATCTCGGGCCCGGGGAGCTGATGGGAGGCTGCTCCCTTTAGAGAGCAGGCTTGCTCAGACTGAGAGTCTCCTCGTCTTAACACAGAGCTGGCATGGCATGTCAGACATCAACACCAAGCTGAAAGTCCACCAACCATCCTCAGAGGTGTTCTTCCTTTAGTTGTACACTTGGTCTGTTCTCGCATTCATTAATTCTGTTTCACTGGCTTTTTATTTATTTATATCTAATCAAAAGAAGCTGGTGATGTAAGTGCAAGAATGCGGGCGGGCAGGGAGGCAGAGAGGGGCGTGTTTCTTTCGGTGAGGTTCAAAAGATGATATGAGCGAGTCTCTTTAAAGGCTTTGATGTTCCTTGGCAGGCTTCAGACAGCAACTGACAATCTGAAGAGCTGGGAGCACACTGGGCCCTTTTTTTAAATCCCCGGCCCCAGTCTTGGCCCCAGTCGTCTAGCCCTCCAGTGACAAACGCTTTAATATGACAAGGTTAAACACCTGAAGCACCACGGCAAAATGGTGGCGACGAAGCCAGGGGTCAGGGGAGCAAACTTTAAACGCTGCGGCGGCTTAGCGGTTTACTGTGACTGTTGACTTATTCATGCTTGTTTTACACAACGGGTTTCCTTATCTTCCTTCCTACGTTTCATTCAGAGGAAGAAAATGTTTTGAAAAAGTTGTTTGAATTCAAACAGCAATGAAAGCCTCTGCTATCAATTTATTTTTCTCTATAAACAATGATTCGAATCACATGACAACTTGTATGTGAAAGGTGTACCAGTGATAAAGCTACAGAGAATTCTCACCTGAGTCTGCCGTTCCCTTTATCTCTACCGAGCTTTGTTGCATCTTTCGAATCATTGTTTTGGTTTTTCTGTCGGGTAACTTTAACTTTTTTTGGTTGAGTCTCACTGGTCTCATCCGTTCGACTCAGCTGTTTTGAGTGAAGAGGCAGCTCTCCCCCTGCCCAGCATCAGCAGAGAGACGAAGTAAGTGACTAGCTCCTGAACATAGCATAACATATGGCATGCTAAAGAGCCAGGTATTTCACTCAGGGGTTACCATAAACAGGGCTAATAAAGAGTAAATATTGGACTTAAGTCTAAAGTGGAATCAAACATGACTCTTAATAGATGCTAACGATGCCCCGTAACATAAATAACCAGCTGTATTTAATAACAATAAATTATCACCATATAAACTTATAGGTAATAGTACCCGTTTTTGTTTTCTGCCTCCCCCAAGTGGCCAACAAATCAGTTATGGCAGGTTTTAAGTACTATATGTCTCCTCATTTTACTTCCTGAAACCTCAAACAAATTGATTTAAGTCTTAAGCTTTTGGAATCATTATAGAGAAAGGTTGCGTGAGAAGAAATGACCCAAACTTTTATTACGAATTTAAGATGATTGCTTTATAATTACATTTTCATTAAGTGTGCTTTGCAATTGTTCTTGGACCATTGTATTTAGAACTGTAAATATTACACTATATAAAGAGGCTGCAAAATTAGACTACTGTCAGCACTCTGTCGTCTCACACTTGTCCATTATTTTCAGGGAAGGGTTGGTTATTGTTATGATCATTAGCCTCATAATTGGAATAGTAATTACTTTTCATAAAAAATAATAAAAAAAATGTATCTTGAGAGTTGGAATTAGGTCCAATTATTAGAGATATTTATAAGTTTGAAAAAGTATGAGAAATCCCAGCATAAAGTGGGACGACTTCAATTACTTTAGGAGACCTTCTTTACATTTGGATAATAATGTAATAGATTTAATCATTTTCTACTCTCTTTTTCATTCTGTGGGCTCTTGTTTTGATATTTTGCGTTCACAGTGCATTGATTCCAACATTCGTTAACGTTAATATCAGTTCACCAAGTTTTTCTCCCTGAGAGCTGTGTCATTTGATAGGCGGCGTGGTACAGGCTGGGTGCTGCAGGGCCATTGTGTCCTATTGTAGGTCACAATGGAACTTAACACTTGACAGAGCCAGGGCTTGTTGTCAGGAGCTGAACTTGATCCTGTCAAGTTGTTCCTATTGAAGAGCCCTAAAGACCTCTTTGACCTCACGGCAGTGCAAGCCCAATATTAATGATCTAGTAGTCATGTAGAATAGTACAGATTGCTGTATGTGTCCGTACTCTAAATAAATGACATTTACGTCACAATGTTCTTGTCTTAAATTCTCATAAGAGCCCATTTTTGATGTCAGATAAGAGGATATTGGTGGCATATTGTGTTTCACTGTCACTTAACCTGGCAACCCATGCCAGGATGACCAATGCTGCCACCCAGATGGTTGTCCCGTCCTCTTGAGGCTTGTGTCGACCCCCCATCACCTCTGGCATCTCAAACCGACGCTTGCCTTGCACACTGTTGCCCTGCAAACCACAAAAGAGGGTTCACGTTACCCAAGTGGGAGGGGGCACCAGGTAATTTCAGATGGATAATCCTTGGACTTGACAGACCGGTCTTTAACAGGACCTACTGTTTAAAAACCTGGCAACCCCCGAGCCATGTGTCATTGTGTGTTGATTGGGTGTGCGATGTGTGTCTCCCCTGGGTAAAATCATTGTCAACTAGTGTGTACCTCCAGTATTTCCGACGCCGTCTGTCGTCTCATCTGCTCTCAAGAGAGCTGAAAAAAAACAAAAACATTGTAGAAGTTCTCCTTGCTCCTTAAATTATTTTCTCTCCATCCAAACATCTGCAGCTTGTTAAACCTATGGGCCTATTCTGTTGGCTTTACAGGCAATGGGAATCCTGTTTTATTGTTTTTCTAGAGGAGATTTATAGCCTGAACACGCTTGTCTGTGCGGTCTCTCCTGCTTTATTTTCTTCACAAAGTAGATGTCCTTTGAACTACTGTTACGTCAGATGCCTCCTCAGATGTCTCCTCAGATCCTTGTAAACAGTTATGGATGCCACTCCCCCGGCAGCATGTTTTGACCTCAGCTGAACTCATGTGCCCTCTCAGCCACCAACCAGGCAGGCCCAGTCACTTTCTGACTCTCTCTGTCTCTCATCTGCTCATTTGGCCTCTCCTGCTACTGCCACCCTCTTGTCGCCCCCCAACTGATCTACAACAGCTTCCATCTTTTGTTTTTCTATACCCCTGGTACTCTGGGGGCAAAACAGGATTTACAGTGGAAAATTATAGTATATTTTTCCCCCATGTTGAGCTGGTGAGTCTGGAATGTGTGTTTGGGCAAGTTTTTTTTTTTTTTTTTGCAAGGAGTGTGAAAAAACAACAGAGCTGTAAACACCGAGGGTAGACCCAGACTGACTTCTTTGTTCCAGATGTGGAGCATGGGCAGGCACGCACACACACACACACACACACACACACACACACACACACACACACACACACACACACACACACACACACACACACACACACACACACACACACACACACACACACACACACACACACACACACACACTATAACTGCAGCTCAAGCTACAACTTCTACAGCTACAGAGCTGGGCTGTAACCCAATACACTGCCACTACTGTCCCACTGAATGTCCATCAGCTGATGGGCTCGCGCTGGCTGCATCTGTGCAGACAGGTTACACACCGTGTGAGATCCTGCAGGATTTGAAATGAGAGAAAACGGAATGTGTGTGTGTGTGTGTGTGTGTGTGTGTGTGTGTGTGTGTGTGTGTGTGTGTGTGTGTGTGTGTGTGTGTGTGTGTGTGTGTGTCGGCGCCTACCACAGTCCGAATTGGTACCATATTCTGCAGCATTTTAGCGGCAACCACACGAATGAGGAAGGTGAGGGAAAACATCTACGTATTATTTAGAAACATGATCGCCGTTCACTATAAATGAACCCCTTTTCAAATCAGATGCCCCATGTGACACCGAGCTCAGGTTGCATCAGAATGGCTTATATGCGTATTACGGTTAAAGGATACCAGACGTTTTTTCGTACTATTTTTGCTTGCTTTTTTTAACCCCTAGTTGCCAAGGCCCCTATATTCAACCAATCAATTAAAGGTTTAAGCCTAACAGTCAGCGGCAGCGGGCGATGGTGGTGCTGTCATCCGCTGTCTGGATACAATTATGCCAATGATGAATTCTAAGCTCGGGCCAAAAGACCAGACACACTCCGACGTTTCCCACGCAAACACTACGAATCACGTTCCTTTTACGAGGCAAGAGTTGCTTTTGTCTTAGCCTGTTGATTTTATTATCAGTGTATTTTTCCTTCTTGTCCACGGGTAAGTTTCAGCCGCAGGCCGCTCGCTCATTTTTTTCTCCTCCTCTTTCTAATTGTGCCAAAATGTTGACAAACACGAAACACCTGATCCATTAGGTCGAGTTTAATTTCGCTTTTAAACCTGGACTCCCAGTTTCGATAACACAATATAGGCTATTTGAAGAAACCCCAAAATAATTCAGGAAAACTTGTTTATCATTGAAATAATAGAATGTGTTATAAATGCTTGAAGACTAAAAAATGCGATAAACTTTTTCTCAAGTAGGCCTACTGTGTAAAAGTTTTTTTTTCTCCGTTGACAATTTTAATAGACATGTTTGTCTGTGTATGCAGATATTTACTTATCAGGAGACATGCAGTCGTGAAGACAAATGCAGATGTTTATTCATAAATTAAATTAATTGTGCGAAATAGTTTTAATGTAAAATGTGTCTGTTTTAGTTCCAGACAGTACTGAAAATGAATGATGGACTTACACAGTTTTTTAAATTAATCAAACTGCATTTTATTTAATTGTATGTTCAAAAGCAGATCAATAATAAAAGGAGAAAAATATGTACCTGTATGTGAATGGGTCCTATTCTCTTAACTAAGAGAACTTTTGTATCATTACAATTACAAATAAGTTTTTTGAGTTGGATTGAAATTAATTGAGTTTTAAACATTCAAAAACATCCAACATTACAAATAAACTGCAAACATGCAGGTTTTCCACCAACGCTTTATTAACTCACAAGCAAACAATACTATTTACTGACAGAAATGGGAAATCAATACAATCCATACATTCATTTAAAAAAATATATATATATGAAGGGTTGACACACTTTTGGAAATTCTTTAAATTATAATTAGCACTACAAATAGAAAAAGAGGATACAATTGTTGTTTTGAAAATTGGACTTACCACAAATCAATCAAAAGGATGGAAACATGATACCAACCACTCACCTTAAACCTGTTCAACCACATCCACACCATGCAATTATGCTTCATGTTCCTATGAAAGCAGACATCCATGATCACAATGATCAATAAATCCATTACGCAGACACATCACCCATCAATCACATCAAAAAAATAATGATGCAATACACAGGTTCACTTTATAATATGTTGGTAACACTTTACAAGAAGGGTACATTAATTAAGTGATAGATAATGCTATTAATGGTTAGTTAATGCTTATTAAGCATTTACTAACTGTTGATGTTTAGTTATTAACTGGTTGGTTAACCATGAACAATGCTTAGTTTACTAATGCTTAGTTTAGCATCTACTAAGCATAACTGTTAGTTGATGCTGAGCTAATTCTAATTAAGCATTAATTAAGCAGTTATTTACTGTTAGTTAATGTTTAGTTAATGCATATTGAGCATTAACTAAACATTAACTAACAGTTAGTTGATGTACCCTTATTCCAAAGTGTTACCAATATTTTCACGTCAGCTGAGCAAGTGTGAAAACATTTTGATCTGTATACGTGTGCTAAGAACTTCCCATATGAGTGATGCTATTCACCGGTGAACTCTGTGGGCCCTCGGAGGCTGCCAGCACAGGCACACACAGCACACACACACACACATAGCATACAGCAGCAGCAGCAAGGCGGCTGCACTTGAGGAATGAGACGCCGGCCGTGGTAGACATTAGTGCTCCAGTGTGATGATGGCGCCTGGAGGAGAGATTAGGGCCGCTCATCCCACTCCTTCTCTGCTCCCCTCCTCTTTCTCCTGAGGCGGAAAACAGTCAGAGAAAAACGTAAATCCTATTGTTTGGGTTTGGCTTTGTTGAGGCGAAAGGAAAGCAGGTACAGTGGTGAGGACAGACACCTGCTTAAAGTGACAGCAAGGGGTGCAAAGAAGGGGAACATTGGGGCAGCATATTCATATCCAAAAGTGTTAAGACATCATAGATTGTATATAAAAGAGAAGCATACATAAAAAGTTAATATACATCAGTGAAACTATGATGAATAGATTTTCATCTGGTAAGAAATGAGCGTTCATTGTGAACTTTAACATGACTTTTAGAATGTATGAATACATGTAACCCAAGCCCTTCCTTACACCTATATGTATATGTATACATTTCAGTGTATGTGTATATATTTATGGATATAGGTACTATGTTTTGCTCCAGGGCGCTGTCTTATGTTCATATTGTATTGTTAATGTTAACTTTTGGAAATCAATATGAATTCAAATTTGTTCACTAATAAATCTTAACAAGAAAGAAGCATATCAGTGGGTTCTCTTTTTCATCATCTTTTGAAGGTATTTTTCATGTTTCTCACAGCTTGTCCACACTTGGATTGTGTGATGCATCTCTGAAGATTGTGTCAAACCACACCAGAGTTTGAGAGCCATGGCAGTGCGCCTCTGCAATGGGACATGTGTCTATTATGTGGTGAAGCGAGCCTGTGATAATATATGCTGGCATCCCGTCGGGGTCGTGGACTGTCAGTCTAGAGCGTGAGTCCAGGCCCCGGCAACACAGAGGCTTACTTGTAAAACATGATGTGCCAGCGGGGAAGATCACAGCCGTGGCAGTTGCCTGGGAATGTGCTCTCGGTTTGTACACAAAGAATGCTGTCACTCTGCATCAGAGCTTCGTGATGGACAAACTCAAACCGGTGTGTGTGTGTGTGTGTGTGTGTGTGTGTGTGTGTGTGTGTGTGTGTGTGTGTGTGTGTGTGTGTGCGCGTGTGTTTGTGTGTGTGTGTGTGTGTGTGTGTGTGTGTGTGTGTGTGTGTGTGTGTGTGTGTGTGTGCGTCAGAGAGAGAGAGAACACACACCTATGTCAGACACACCTCTGAAGACGTAGGCCCATGCCCGTCAGTGTGCACTGTGCAGCAGAGCCGACGCCAGTGAGTCTGGGCTTCTATTGGGAGTGTGTGACTGTTTTTAACATCATCCCTGTGCGTGTACTGAGACAGCCACGGCGAGGGCGGCTCATCCCTGCTCTTTGACTGCAGGGCTCGCCTTTGTTCTCCACCCCTAAGACAGACATAATTACAAGCATGAAAGAGCCTCCTCACCTTGCCTTTTTATCTCTCCCTTTCGGTCTCATGAATCTCGTGTGCCCAAAACCTTTTTGGACTTGCACGGTTTTTGACACATACTCACACCCGGGGACTCAATCCTCTGTATTCAAGTATAGGCTGGGTATTGGCAAGGACTTCACGATACAAAACGCATTACGATACATTGGCTACGGTATAATATCACAATGCATTGGGATGTGATGTATATTGCGATATTTAGCTTTGTATTTGGAAGGTGCCGCTCTTATTCAATGCTAACGACCATGCTGCTTCCAGTTTTCACTGTGACATCTAAAGGCCAGGACACACCAGCCCGATAATCGCCGTCGTCAAAAAAAAAGACGAATCTGTTTGGTGTGTGCCGTGACGTCGGCCGACGTAGAGGTCGTCGGGCTTGTTTTGAGCCTGTCGGCCGCCGATTGAACATGTTCAATCGGCGGCCGACCGTCTTTCATTTGGAGCAATTTGATTGGTGGAGGGCTAGCGAATCAGTGAAGCCCGGAAGTGAGGCGGGTAGCACAAACAGCTAACAACAGCTAGCCATCGTTTTAATGTGTTTGTTCGTTTCGTTTTGAGAGTACTCACATGCATCAACCCTTGTTGACTGCTCGACACCATGCTCGACACTCTCTGCTAAAAATTGTGCTCTTATGGTCCATAAATATAAATACGTATTTCTATCTATGTTTATGCTCTAGAGAGATGTCCAATCATTTCCGGCTTTCGTATTTTTTCGGGCCACAATACAGATTAGCGCCGCCTGCTGTTGTGGAGACATTACGTCCCGCGAGCGTACGGAAAATAAACAGTCGTCTCGGTGTGTTCTTTAGCAGCGACGGGAAGCTGGAGCTTCCTGAAACGGCCGACTCCATTTTTTTTGACGACGGCGATTATCGGGCTGGTGTGTCCTGGCCTTAAAGGGAACTCACTTTTTTTTAATTTATTTTCAAAAATTTAGATTTTTGAAGCTGGCAAATCGATACAGACATCACAAAAATAGACCGACATATCAATTTTATAGCACACTATAGTATTCAGCAGTTGAAGTTCACAGAGTGCCACATATGCACACCAACATGCCTATGTGTTTAATGTTGGTGTTCATTTGGCCTCGGTGATCCCGTTCATCAATCAAAAGGAGTGACTTTTCTGTGAACTATACTGCCACAAAGGTGGTTTTCCCACATGCCTCCAGTCACCGAGTGCCAACAGTAGATTCCATTATGCCACTATAACCTCAACCACCAATAATGCGGCCATGAATTCCTAATAAGACATAGCCACATGCAGCACTGCATTCTCTCGTGATATCATTTCCCAGTGAGGATTTACAGCTGCAGGGCCTTTTAGTGTGAAGTCACAAACTCGCGCCCACAATATGAAAATGGGCCTCCCAGCCCAGAAGATTTTTTTTTCTTTCTGTTGTTGCTTTGGTGAGTGAAATTGTAGCATAATAATAATTTGTGGCTTTGTTCTGGCTGGCTGAGGCCTGTGGGGAATTGGGAAGCAGTCCAGCCCCCAGCAGCAGGCCTTTAGTGCTGCTGCATTCAGGGTACAACATGACCAAAATGACGGGGTTGGACAGCAGCTCAGCACCACGCTCAACCCACCAAACACTCTCTTTATAATTTGACTGCAGCTTATACATGCTATTCTGCTGAGATGGAATCTGTATCAAAACTGCACCGTTACTAAGGCATGATGACTCAATCAGACTCCTTCATTGGCAAATGTAGCCTTAAAGGGTTAGCCCACTGTGTTTTTCTCCACCTGTGGATTTCCTCAGCCTGAGTGCTAGTATAGAGGCTGAAATATGGAGACAGGGTTGCTCTTTCAGTCTGCATTCACCATTTTCTCCCCCACTCCCACACTGGGTTCACATGCACCTTTTGAATTCTGCTTACTCTGCACTCTGCACCATAATCCAACCCTCTTTTGGCAGGTTTATGTTTTATACATTGTTCTTAGAAAACCTGACATGTATTTGGATATAATGTGGGTTTTTTGTTTGTTTGTTTCTCAAAAAATACAAATCATTTTATTTGTGATCCAATTGTCACTCTTATTCTCCCTCTTCATCTTTATTAATATATTTAAATCCACTGCGCTTGTGTTAAAGCAGTTCTTACTACTTTTTATTTCAACTATGTTATGAAATATCAATCCGTGTGGTCATTTTTATTCAGAGTTATTGTACTGTATACTACTGTATGGTGGATGGATGGGAATGCAGAAAGTTTGAATATCAAACTGTCCTTGGTTTGAAAAAAAAAATTGTCAGCATGGCCGCTGAAGCATGGCCTCAAAGCATGCTTATGCGACGGTTTGTGGACGCTTTGTAAACACATTTGGGTTGCTTCCATTGATTTACATGAACTCTGTTATGATAGAAATCTGAGCGCTCGCTCCAAAATTAAAGGAGCACAATTCTAACCTGGAGGAGACGTTCCCTCAGCGGTGTCACCTTGTGCTCTCTCTCTTCTCTCTCTCCTTCTCTCTCTCTCTCTTTAAAAAAAATTACTTTAGTGCTTTTTTTTAAATGCTGCCACAGCCAAAAATAAGATTTTAGTGCACAGTTGAAAACGATAAATGAACCATTTTTTTTGTCCCTTTATTCGGTTATTTCTATAAATTATATTAAAGTAAACCTGGGGAATTAAGACATTATTGAAACTATTAATAAAATAAGGGAAAGTTGAACTATTATGGAGAGAATTAAGTGCATGTACTTTGAAACGAAACAATGTCAAAGATAGTTTAATTAGAATTTTAACACCAGAAAAGCTCTAAATATATATTTTTTATATCGTAAATGCAATGTCATTCCGTTTATATCAGAAGCGTATTGTCCTTATATTTTGGCCTAATTATCGAAACTTAAACTACACTAAGTTTTCACAATTAATAAGTAATAGTAATGTTTTTTACTATGAAATGAAAACAGGTAGGCCTTTATTAAGTCAAATCTCCTGTGTCTTTAGGCAGTTTTGAGGAAAATGCAGACAATATTAAACCGTTTTTTGATGGTATAAAGGACTTCATGACATTTTTAAATATTATAAATTTTAGATTTTAAATATGTGTCCAAATGTTAGATGATTTGGTAATGGAAGGAGGTCCCTGCTGGCTGCAGCGTTGCATCCTCTATATGTTAATGAAGTTAATGGTGGAGCTCCAGTGACAGCTGGCTGCCGTAGACCAATCAGAGAGCTGATGGAAGGCAGTGTGTCCGAGACTCCGCAGGCAGGAGGTGTTTGAAGAACCATGTCAGCTCCTCCAATGATGTAAAGAAGGATCCCTTTCGCTTTTTATTCGATGTTTTGCCTCCTAAACGCTTATGAACATGCACGCTGTGACTTATTGCTGCGCGAGAACTTTTTTCACGAACAATGCTTTGGACTTGTAGGTGTGGATTTGTTCCCAGTTTTCTTCTCCGCTGCACGACAGAACTCATGAAACCCTCTTCAGAGCGACGGGTTTATGGACTCGCGTATTAGCTAATTATGTCTATGGGGTTCATGCCTGACAGTCTGAATGCCTCAGATCCCTCCAAATCGGCCTTTCTAGAGTTCGGCAACGGACATCCGGCGCACCAACAGCACTCGCCGGGACTCTCTCACATTTACCCCGTCCATGCCTTGCACGCTGCCGGCCATTCGCAGCACGAAAGTCCCTTTCCTGGCAGCGGGTCTTATGGCCGCTCTCTGGGCTACGCCTACCCCGGCGCGGTGAACACTCATCCCCCGTCCGCTTACATGTCCTATCAGCACAGCAATCTCAGCAACAGCAGCATCATGGCCCACAGCCGATTAGAGCAGACAGGTATGTTTGTGAGCTAGTCAAATCGAGCCGGACTATATACTGTTGTATCAATAAATGGCTTGGAAATTCTGATTTGCCATCCTGCTGAATGCGCAATTACGCACATGGGCGCGTAATTTTCCCTGACGTATTCATGGTGTGAAAAATAGATCTCACTCGAAGGTTTAATAAGTTGACAAAATTACTTCACTTTTCTTGTCATAGGCTATATAATGTCTTAAAGGCTATCGAATGTTAAATGAAGCCACGCACGTCAGCAGGCGTCTTCAAACTCACTAATGTCCAAACAAGGCCTAGCATTCAGCCACCGCCTCTCAGGGATGCTCCCTCTTTACCGCTCATGTGATATAATGGAGGCAGATGATGCCATTAATTTTATTGACCATAATTTTCTGTGGCAAAGTCCAATTATGGCCCGTGCAGTCTGTGTCTATATACCTCAAGAACAAGTGTGTAACATGATTGTTGATGCGCATTATGCAAAACGATTCCAGAAAATAACAGTCCTTACATCTCTGCGGGCTTTTAAACGTGCTCCTGTTTCCCTCTTTTACAAAGGATTATTCTTGCACTCTTTGTTGTTGAAGTGTGAATGTGATACCATGATCCAGTTAGCGTGTACACATAACCAGTGGTGACACTGTTAATCCCTGTCTAAGGCGTACAATATAAACTTAATTTAATTTAATAAAACTATTAGCAGACAATTTGTAGCAGTGAGATAGCATGACAAGCATAAAAAGTAAAACATCTCAAATATATACGTTTGGCCTTCATTCTCTGAGACTTTGGTGTTGCCGTGCAGGGCCTATCAGCTGAAGTATATTATTACCTGGCTGTTTGTACTTGAACCATGTATCAGTTGTTTAATGTTGTATGTATGGGATAGTACATTTGTTTTACCGTGAGCTCCTGAACATCTTAATGCCTCCTCAAGTGTGACACCTATTTGTATTGACCTACAGCCCCTGAAGAGAAAAAGTAATAAATCAAAACTCCCCCATATTTCATGTCGTTTCTGCTCTCTCTGTTCAATCCACAAGATCGCGAGAAGTCTGCGTCAATCGAGAACGGCAGGGACCTTCGTCTAAATGGCAAGGGGAAGAAAATCCGGAAGCCTCGGACCATCTACTCCAGTCTGCAGCTGCAGGCTCTGCACCAGCGCTTCCAGCAGACTCAGTACCTGGCCTTACCGGAGCGCGCCGACCTGGCGGCCAAACTGGGAGTCACCCAGACTCAGGTGGGGCCTTCAACTCACCCAGCTGTCCTCATTGGAAGAGGGGAATTGTAGAAGAGTTTAGGGCCGAATATATTTGCACTAAATGATTGTTTTATTAATTATGGTATAACCAAGGAGGTCGTGCTTAATAATTTCACAGTTATTCTGCAAAGCATGCCAGGCCTGCAGTATTTAAGAATGTGGCCACTTATTAAATAAAAGTACATGGGTAATGTTAAGATCTTGAATTAAACTAAAACAAAACACACTGAATATAAATATGAATAGGAAAAATTTGTTTTGAAAAAGGAAACATTGCTGGATAATTAGGGATCTAGAGATCAAATGAAAAACTAAAATGATTGTCATTTGTAACCAGATCGATAAATGCAAACCTTATTTACTATGCTTAATTTTGTTCCTGAATTCATTTGAAGTGTTTCACGCAATGAGCCGTGACGGCGGTTACAAAATTATTAGAAGCAATAAATAAATAAATCGGGAATAACTGGTTTGCATATTAGTGGTTGTCAGCTTTTTTCAAGCCGTTTTTGAATTAATTATTTTAAAATCCTTGTGAGATTAAAGCAGTTCCTTGTACACTTAAAAATATATTTTTTTTTATTTTTTTTTTGGTTGTCTGTATAATATTTTTTTTTTTGTGTAATTTGGATAGTACCACAGCACATGAACGCAAAGCTCATGCATTTATTTACAGGTCGCCTTCGCGTGCATTTTGCACAAAATGTTTATATATTGAAAGAGGCTATATACGAAAACATATTTTGGAGATAAATAGGTGTGCGTCCGCTGTCAACTTAATCATATTGACAAAAATGAGGTAATCAGATGTCGACCTTGATCCTTTTTTTCTCTCTGACTTTTTAATTTGCAGTTTCAAAATAACGGATAAACAAGTGAATCCACTCTGTCATCCGAGCCTTCTCTCCTGCCCTATTTTTCTTCTTTAATGCCTCAACATTTATCTGAGCAATTATCTCCCAGTCTTGCGTGCTGCCTTTCGTGCTGTCCTTGCTAGGATGTTTATAGAGTGATTCATTGGGACTTTGGAATGGATGTGTGAATATTCTCACCATTGATGTCGTGAACCAACAAAAAAAAACGCCACACACATATTTGGAGTCAGCTGAAATTTGACCTACACCGCAATGTGTTTTGGACTATTTTTTATTTCACAATATTTTTAGTATATCGGCTTGAATTGAGAGCTGTCACACTCATTGGACTCGTAAAACATCGAACAATAAGAGAGCTACGGTTTAAATGGATTACAAATGCCACTCAACTGTGAAGCTGAACGGCTAACAACGCCCACACTAGTAGGCCTGGGATTCATGCAACACACAAAAAAAGATGAGTTATGAGGAGTTTTTATTGTTCCCAAATGTTCCCTTTGAGCCAATTCTGAAAAGTCTATTGAGTTTAATTAGGGGAACTATGCTCATAAAGGGCCCTTCACAGGATTATTTCATTTATATGACTGCTGATTGTCAGAACCGCATTGACAATTATCTGCATTTTTTTCTCTTTTTCTAGGTGAAGATATGGTTTCAGAATAAGCGCTCAAAGTACAAAAAGATCATGAAGCATGGCAGCGGATCAGAGGGCGAGCATCTCCACAGCACCAGCTCCGTGTCTCCCTGCTCGCCCGGGCTGCCCCAGCTTTGGGAGGTCTCCATGGCGAACAAAGGAGGAGCGCCCATGCACCCAAACAATTACATGAACAGCTTTGGTCACTGGTATCCAAACCACCATCCCCACCACCAAGACACAATGGCCAGGCCTCAGATGATGTGAGTGAGTGGATTGTTTCTGGTGTCTCGCGCTTGAAGCCCAGGTGTACTTCGGGCCTACACGAAGCACGCCTCCTTGGGCTAACACTGAACTTTGCTGGTTTTTCACCCTCGAGGCCCCACTTCTCAGAACTGACTTGTGCTTATAAATGTGTGTTTTAATAGAACTTGTATTTTATCTGTGTTTCGTGTTTAAAATTCAACTGTCGTTGCAAAAAAGCAGGCGTCAAATATATATATTTGAAGAGGTGTTCCAATGTCACAACGTGTGGTGCACGGCACGACTTGTGTGTGTGTGTGTGTGCGCAGTTTACCAAGAGACTCTGGATAGAGGCGTTTTTCAAAGAATATATAGTGTGCGTGGCTCTACTTTATCAGCAAAAGAGTTTCAGCCACAATATGGTATAAAATAAAGGTTTTGAGCGCTATGCAAAATAAATAGCTGATGGATGAACGTTTTTGGCCTTTGATTCATTTCTGTGTGACATGTTTGTTAAGATGACTACTTTATCGGTGAAATCTATTTCTCTGCCAAGTACTTTGATGGGTAAATACTGTATTCATCAAACCGGATAGATTCACAGACAGATAAAGGTTATTAATGGCGACCGGCAACCGCCTTCAACTGTGATATGCTAATTAACAAAAGTATTTAAAGACGTTCTGAATATGTGGACAAAATGAAGTATCTCGAGACTTTCTTATCTTGGTTAATGCATAGTGGGTTGTTAAGCATCTCACTTCAGCCCGTGTGACGGTTCCTATTTGGGATATCAGCTGTCAGCTTTTGTCAATCAACACTCGATGCGATAAAACCTTAAAATCAAAACACCTGGTGATTGATTCCTTCTGAGGAAAACATAGACTGTATATAAATTGTTTACTTATATCCCTACTTTTAATTACATAGTTTAAGAGTGTTTTAAAGCGAACAGGTTGCCCTTTCCTTCAGGTTCATAAAAAATAAAGATAAAGTGCCCAGAATTAAAGGGATGCGGGGTGCCACCTTTACGCACGATGTGTAACTTTTACGCACGGTCCGGACAAGAGGCAATGCCTCCCAAATGGTTTCTTTGAATTCAAAAGTAAGCATTGCAACATAAAAACAATTGAATATTTCAAAGGAAAACAGTATCTAGCCCATTTTCTGCAATCTCTAAAACAAACCAATTTTTATATACATATACAATATGCACCTTTTCCTTTCTGCTCAGAAGATCTTAACCCCCAAGTCTCACACACAAGAGAGTATACACATGCCGTGTATAGAGGAGAAGGGACGTGCGAGCTGGAACTTTTAAAGATATTTTCCTTCACACTCGTCCCGAGTGAACTTAAAACAGAAAAGTCTGTCACAGCAAAATGACGAATGGCTTTGCGATCTCTCCAATAAACGGTGCCTGATTTATGGTTGTTTCCACTGATTTACACATTCTGGCGCTTCCACTGTCCAAACACAGAGAAATTGGTTATTTATATCGTTTGCACTGCACGCCGCCGCAGTCTGGGCTTGTGCTCTTGATTAAATGGGAGGTTAAGCTCTTTTTAATGAGGCCGAACGGTGCGTTAAAAAGCAACATCCAATGCCTTCTTTTTATCTTTTTCATTCGTCACTCTGCTCTTCTTGGCTGTCTGGCAAACATTAGGCACCCATTTGTCTGATGACACACACAGGGATTAGAGAAATCACTAACCAGTCATACGTGCAGTATATTTTTTTTTTCTTTTCTTGTGCAGATATTTTTCTCTCACAGTATTACTGGGAATTCCATCTATCAAAATACAGTTCATTTGCTATGACAGGTGTAGCTCCTCGGGTGTGATGTCATTTTAAAGGGTCATGACTTCTGATCCTAAATAGCTTTTTATAACTCTATGCAGAGAGCTCCAGCACGCACACACAATGCATGAAAAAAAACTAGTTGCAAACATATCATATAAATGAAAAACAAAACTGCATTTTTCTAAATGAGCTTGGGTACATCTGTTTTCTAGGATATATTGCTTAAATGCAAAAACAACCATTATCACCATACGCATATCATTGCATTGACAAATAACCATACCACAACCCACTTCTTACTGCATCCAAGCAGGCATAGAGGCCACATACAATCCTGTCTTACCTTGAGTCCGAGAAGCGCATCAGCGTTGAGGTGTTCCATACAGCCCCTGTGTTTTTCACTCCTCAATGGCTGATTTCTCTCCAATAACGAAAAGCACTGTGCTACATTAACATCATCTTCTTCACACACACACACACACACACACACACACACACACACACACACACACACACACACACACACACACACACACACACACACACACACACACATTTATATATATACACAAACACACCACATACACTCACACACCCTCGTGCCCCTTTTCCTCACTCCTGATGGTTATTGTGTGCCTTGTTAAACATCGCAGCCAGGCCCTGGGAAAGAAGAGGCATCAGGGAAAATTATAGGCAATTTCACATCTCCAGATTAGAATAATGGCTCGCGCAGTTGGACAGACAGAGTAGAAGGACCTTTCAAACGAAGGGCCAATTATCATGCGGGGCAGATTGAAGGGAAAGTGAAAAGGCTTTTCCTCGTGTAATAGACAGGCTCAGAGGAAGGGGGGCACGGCGGGCTGAAGGGCGATGATAAAAGGCGAGCGTGACTGTATCAATACCCTGGCTGCTCGGAGTTATAAGATACGAAGGTGTCTGATAGGTTTTAATTGCAGGATAGCAACAAAGAGGGCAGATAGCTCGTTATTAAGTCCCAGTTGCTTTTGAACGGGCGAATGGCAAAATCAGGTCTCCGGGGTGATTATTGTTATTACCATGAGTGATCTGACATCTCGCGGGTAATTGTGAGCAGCTTTCTCCACTGGAGAGAATGAATGCATAATTTGGTTTCATCTCAAAGTAGGCTTGACTCGGTTTGGGGACATGCGTAAACGCGCGCGCGCGCGCACACACACACACACACACACACACACACACACACACACACAGGATGGATTGCAAGATGGAAAACAGTTTGGCAGAAAGGCACACACACGCACACACGCACTTGCACATGCACACGCACATGCACACGCAGTTCATGTATAGGAAAAATAGGTGCCAAAAAGAATAAGTCTTTTAATTTCCTTATGTCTTTTTACAGTTTTTCATGTCTTATGTTTTGCCTGTATTCCTGTGTTTCTGGGGCTTACATTTTACATTGTGAAGGTTTTATCAGTGATGTGACGACTGGCTGTATGAAGCATTAGCAGAGCACGGCCCAATCCAGCCCGGCCCTGCACTGGCCTGCTGCTGCAGGTCAGCCAGGGTTCAGGAGTCTACACAGCTGTCAAGGATGCCTTTCTCCCTCCATATCATCCCAGTTTACTGCAAAATGGAGCGGCTGAGTGATCCTAATGCAGCCGAGGCTCGGCCCGGGACCCGGGCAAAGTGTTGGACAGCTGCTGGAAGTCTTTCCGTGGATGCATTTCAGCTCCCTAACCTCCGTCTCAACCCATATCGCTGCACCCCTAGAGACAAGGGCCGACACCCCACCGTTGACTGTTATGAGGGGTGAAGAGGGACTTATAGGGGCCCGCCCGGACAGCAGCAGCAGCAGCAGCTCTATCTAGGGTGCTGTGATGCTGTGCCATGCAGGATCACATTCAAGTTCAACAGTTCGCCTCCACCTCCATGGCTACTTACACTTGTTACGTTAATGTCCAGAGATGACATATATGGACAAGTCTGACAGTGGGCCACACACACAAAGTGGAGCCTTGTATGTAACGAACACGCGTTTGTCTTCGGCACAAGTGTTTCGTCCGACAACCAACAGCCGAGGGGCCACACATGCTGAGGGAGCCATCGCAGGGGAGGTCACATGTGCGCTTGATGAGATTTCATTGATATTAAAAGGCAATAGTAATCATGCTGCTTCTGTCAAGTCAGCACAGTGCACCGGAATGATGAGTGATGCTGTAGACAACTGGTGTTGAGTTCAGGGCAATAAAGCAGAAGGGGAAAAACGTTGTTTGGTGAAATGTGTGTGTGAAATATGTAGGACTACAGTGCTTCTTGAAACCATTTAAATGTAACGGGTGTCAAAGAAACCAAACCACTAAGGTCACGAAAAGTGTGTATGACAAATGTGACCAAAATAGAAGAAGTATGAATATAAAAATGTTAAACTCAATTTTAAAATATTTGAATTATGAAGTGAAGTTCAATCCCAATTTTAAATTCATAAAATCAATGGCAATACATTGTGTAAATATAAACATAAAGTATAGTAAAATAAAACAGCACAAGGCTCTGTAGCCAATCAAGGTGAATAAATAATAGGCCAGATGAATTCTTAAATAAAAAATATTCATGATTAATCACTTTAGATTTCTATTCATGTATAAACGTCTAACAAAACTATTTAATAATTATATATAGATATGATAATAATTGTTTAAGCCTATTTGATTCGAATGTGAAATAATTTATATCCAGAAATATATTGAATAAAGCTAAATGATACAGTATATACAATGTATTCATATTCATCCAAAAACAAGTGAAAATATCCAGTTTACAGTGAGAAAAAAATGAGGGCACCCTGTGAGACCTGATAACTTAAGATGAACATTATACAATCTGCATCTGAAACTGTACTGTTCTGTGATTATTGTAATGACACAATGTTGCAATAAAGTTTTATATAGTAACACCTTCAGACCTGAGCGCATACCATTCCGGTTAGGCTACTCAAAGCGCTAGAAAATGCTTATTAAACCCACTAACGCCATGGGTACATTTTCTCTCCGTGCGTAATGGCGCCATGGTGGTTCATGTGGATAAGATCGCCATTAGCGCTTTCTCTTTCATGTCATTATTTTTTTGTGTGTGTGTGTGTGTGTGTGTGTGTGTGTGTGTGTGTGTGTGTGTGTGTGTGTGTGTGTGTGTGTGTGTGTGTGTGTGTGTGTGTGTGTGTGTGTGTGCATCATATTTAATAACGCATGGCGTGCGCGGACAAGTTGGTGCTGTTGTCCATTGTCATTAGTTGTTAGGGGGAGGGATGTTGTTGTTTTTTATGAGTGTCTCATTGTCGCTGTCATAACAGTCATTATCGTAGTGGTTGTCATGTTTATCTAGCATCTCTCAGCTTATTAATATCAACGTATTCCCACAGCCGAGTCCATTATGCTGTTTCATCACCTGGGAAGACCTTTTGCCTACATTATTTTTGTAAAGTGTTTTTTTATAACATGTATATTGTTAGTTTATTGGGTTAAAAGGTGCGTAATCACATGAATTGTAAACCTGCTCAACAGCAGTCTTGGATCATTTTACCAGAGCACTACTTCTTTGCCAAATGCAATAGAATTGAATCCAATGTGTAAGGTGAAACATTTAAAAAAAGTGTGTTTGTGTGTGTGTGGGTGTGGGGGGGAGGGTGTTCTTATGCCTTTTCTATTTGGCAGCGCTTCTATCCATCCTGCTGTGCCCGTGCGCGAGATCCCCTTCGGCAACAGCTTTGCTTCACCCCCACCCTTCACTCAGCCTCTCTCTCTCTCTTTCTGCGTGTGCAACGTGCTGAGTTGCCTCTTGTTATCTGGCAGCAGAATAGTAATAAAACCGAGTGACTCCAACATGTCTGCTGGTGTGTCGCCTCCTACTGCAGCGCTTTGCACGCAGCTCACGGCGCCAAAACAAGACAGAAGAGTGAGTCAGTTCGCTGTGCTGGGGCCATAAAGGTATACTCTCTACTTCCGTATACAAAGTGGAGCATTCACCTTTTTTTTGGGAGTTTTTGTGATAAATAACTTGAGGTTGACAATAACATTTGTCGCACATAAATAACAGTTAAAGATTGATTCCGTCATTTAACCCTTTGGCTTCCACTTATTGACAACATACAAATCAAAAAGGGATTGGCATGTCATTGTGAGACATGGATACTTCTTTAAACAGGGCCCAGTGTAATTTGGCACACCGCTGTTATTCTTTAGAGAGCATGAGCAATTAGTCAGACCTATAAAGATGCGTGTATTATAATAAGATATTCATTATTAACGAGGTCTGTAATTATGAATAATCCTTCTCCCAGGGCAAGCACCAAGTACAGCTAAGTAGATACGATTTAGAGACCTAAACCATTTATTTAATTCATAAAGAAGGGAAAAATAACTTAGTTACAACTGGTTAAAAACTCCCTTTGCTTTCACAAACATGTTCTGCCCTTTGTAGTCCAGATGGCCTGGACTTAATCCAACCTACATGTCATTATCTGGTCAGTTTGTTCCCTCAAAACAAAAATAGAAAATAAACAAAAAAAAGTGCAGACTGTAACCTGTTTATAAAGGGGCTAGACACACAATATGCAAGTAACACCTTTATTCAATTGACAAGAAGGCAACAAGTGGACTAATTACATCAATATGAAAATGGTTTTGGAAGCACCACAGTGCAGTCAAACAAATATCATAGTGGTTCTGCGTATAAACACATATTTACAGCCTTCGACGTTTTTTTTTTTACAAATCCATATAAATATGACCTGAGTGTTTTTTTCTCTTTTTTTTCTTTTTGGACGCACTCTATAAAACCCATGTGCACGGTGGTCTGAAGCATGAATTAACGGCACAGTTTTGTCAATATTCTGTTTGTGTTAGGCTACTACTTGTTTAAAAACAACAACAACAACATTGCATAATCATTTTAAAAAGGAGTTAATGAAATACAAATTTAGCGATAAATAATTTAAAAAACCACGCCAGATGTCCGTAAAATATGCTGCCACAAGTGATCAGAAATCCCTTATGTGCTTTGTGAGAGGGAAAAAGCCAGTCCTGAAACATTCTTGATCATCCAAAAGAAAAACCAAAAGCAAAGTTTCACTTCAGGCGGCCTGCTCCCTGGCCACTCGACATTTGCTCTGCAGAGTCATTGTGGAGAGACCTCGTTTGGAGAGAGAGAGAAAGAGAGAAAACTGCTCTTGAGTCATTGTCAGTAAACTGCTCCGACACTTTGCTGCGGGACTGGATGGTGCACGGTGCCCGGGTGCTGTAGGTGTGATCCCTGCTGGTACCAGTGGTTGTTATAATCCTCCAGGTATGGCGGCGAGGAACTGTGCGTCGGCTGCGGGACTTGTGGCCTGCTGACCGGGGTGTTTTGCTGAGGGGTGCTGCTGTTCTCCCACACTGCGGGGGAGGCCGGGGAATTGCAGGCCATGGAGTCGCTGGCGTTTGGACTGTGATCCAGGGGGACCTCGCCGTTTTTGTACAGCTTCTTGAACTTGGATCTCCGGTTCTGGAACCAAATCTTGACCTGAGGAGAGAGGAAATAATATTAACATTAATTGTACTGAAACAGATTTAAAAATTATTCTTTTACAATATTAATGTGTTAAATTGCATGTAGGATTAACAAAAACACAGGTTTGTAGTGTGTAACTGAGAGAAAATAGAGCATTTTAATTGTTAAATAAAGCGTATCGAACCGAGAACACACACATCCAGCCTCTGTTGTGCGTAATTATGCATCCATTGGTAATTACAGAGCAAATTGTTGACCATGTTAGGAAACTTTGACTCACGTGACTATGAGAGTCTTGATCAATTACAAAAAAATATGTTTTTTTTAGCGGGTCACACGGTTTACCTGTGTCTGGGTGAGGCCGAGTTGCGCCGCCAGCTCCGCTCTCTCGGGCAGAGCGAGGTACTGCGCCTTCTGGAAGCGTCTCTGCAGAGCGGCGAGCTGGTAGCTGGAGTAAATCGTCCTCGGCTTGCGGATCTTTTTCGGTTTTCCATTCACCATGCGGACTTCGGGCTCTGGCTCTTCTTTTACTAAAAAAAAATCACAGCAAAATATTTTAATAAAACAGACCATTGAGAAAACTTTTAACATACATTATGGAAAAAAAGGATGGCACAAAAGAAGATATGGGAATTATGTGTGCGTAAAACACGAAAGAAAATCTAACCTATATTTGTTGTCACCTTAATGTTGAAATTTTGCTTCAAGGGAAATAACTAAAATGTTGCAACTTCAAAGTGTTTACAACACAAATGCAATCAAAAAAAATGTTGTCCAATTTCCAATTTTGCAGTAGGTCTATGTTAATAACTGCTAGAGAGAATATTATTAGCTTTAATCAAAGCACCATTGTTTTATGGCCAGCTGTTAAAGGCTGGCCCATTCCCAGGCGGGTTGTTAAAACACGACATTAACAACAGCTACTGAGAAAATGTTTTTTTGAACTGCTTATACGTAATAAATCAAATATATGTCGCGAGTATTAGGCTACATTAGCTCTGTATGGAGACGTAAAAAGTGAAGGACGCCTTTCAGCATGTGGCACTGTATATTCATTAACTCCTTATTTCCATTACAAATAGTTTGAAGAAACTAAATATAAATTACAAAAAGATAACATACGATATAGCTGGTGCTACAGTATGATTCGAGTTTTCTTATCGAACACTATCTCTGTCTTGAACTTTACGCGCATAGGCCAGGCCTACACTCAATTGTGCACACTGGAGGTAAACAACACTATCGCACATAAATAAACCGTAGATCATCTCAACATTTACCTGAGTTCGGGGGCGAGGCCTGCAGGTGGTCTCTGTTGTAATGTCCGAACTGTCTGTAGCTATTCGTGTAGGGGTATTCGGATTTGGTGGCGTACGCTCCGGCGGCTCCCATTCCGTTCAGATTGAACTGGTGGTGGTAAGAGTTCATGGGCTGTCCGTACGCCTGCGTCTGAGAGTATTCGTGCTGGCCGTGATGGGCCGTCTGTCCGCTGTAGTAGCCCATATCCGTCACCGAGGACTCGGGCAGCGTAGGAGAGTCCTTGGAATTCGGGTGGCAACTCATAGATCCTGGCAGATCGGTCAAAATACACGCAATCTTCTTCTCATACGTTTGCCCGGCGCTCATGGTGAAAGCAGCCCTCCCGAGTAGTTAAAGAAAGTCCACTGGTGGAGTCTTGCTTTGTTGAGTGCGCAATGGTAAGAAATCGCAATAAAGACGAAGAAGAAGAAGAGCTGTGCGCGCGCTCTGTGGACGCACGGCTTGTTGGAGAGTCTATAGTCCAAATGAAACTCTCTCAGCTGCAGTAACTGTTTAGTGGCATCGTTCAGCCCACTGCGACACAGAGTTATAGAGAGCTGGGCTGGATGCTGCCTTCCCATTGGCTCCACTGTTTTCCCCCCTTCTTGCGCTCCAGGCGAAGTCGTGGTGAAACCCAGCCTTCAGCCAAGAGCGCCTATGCATGCATACCAGTGCCCAGAGTTTTTTTTATTTAATTTTTTTCTTCTTTCTCCAGATTTGCATTTACCTGTCTACTTGTTGAACATGCAGCTCTGTAGGGCCGTCTGTCCACAAACACAACTACCTGGGTCCCAGTTTTTCACTGTTGCGTCATCTAAACACAGGCACCATTAAGATGTCACGGCACAAAAGCAGCGCAGAGCCCTTTCTGAAGCCTTATAATCCTGCAGCCAGACCGTCCTCTTAATGTCTTTATGCAATGTTTTCTTAACAGTGCCTAGAGATCACACTTTATTCAGCCTATTGAAAGGCCAGCAGCCAGGCTCCCACCGAGTCCTATTGTCATTCAAAGGTATCGGCGGACAGTGAACTTTACGTGAAAGAGATGGAGGAGATAGGCAAAAGACTCGTTCAACTGATATTGCTCGGGGGTGAATTCCTCCACACTGTCCCTGTTGTGTGAGTGTGAATGCAAATTTGATCAACACTGTTAGAAGCTGACGGCAGAGGACAGTGTGGAAAGATAAAACAATCCGCAGTTAACAGTTTTTATTAGATAGAAAAAGTGAAAAAATATTTTTCCCCTGTCATTTAAACAGGGATCATTACTCTGTCCATTTTTCCCCTCAGTTTATTTACTCTCCGCTAAAAGCATGGTGCACAACGCCCCCTGCTGTATATCCATATACACATGGAACTCTAATTGTCTGTCTGCAGTGGTGTAGTGGGGGGTATACGCAGGTATACGGCGTATACCCACTTATTTTTCAGGCGACATTGCGTATACCCACTTCTAACGGCCGCGACTGCGGGACTTGTTGCCACCCGTCCCGTTTTCCCCGAAATTGTTCTCTTTTTTTCACCAGCTGTCCCGGGAAAAGAAAAATCTCTCCCGGGACACAATTTGTCCCGTTTTTTGGGGAAAATGCCAGAACCTCATTTGATTTCCTTCGTTCAGTAGTTCAGGCCGTTTCACACGGGCCGAGGCGTTTGTTTCGCCCACTAATGCATTCTCAATAGAGAGGCGAGCGGGCAGAGAGAAGGCGGCAAGCGTGCAGGGGCGGTCTTAACAATCTCGGGGCCCGTTTCAAGACCCTGTGGGGGGCCCCCACATTTTTTTTTCTATGAATAATGCTTGTGCATGCTCCCCGCAAAAATAAAAAAGATTGTGGAAACCAGTTGGATCATAGACGGATTATGAGATTTAAAGTAAAATGCATCAATCTGATGCACTTTCAGAGGAAAATTTAGATTTAAATCAAATCTTGAGCTGCAGAAGGAACATTATTTTTCTTAAACAGGCAGCACTCTTTACTCTGCAACTATAAAAACAGTACAGTAGATTGGTCTGCAGACCCATGTTATATGATGGAGGGGCCCATTGCAACAGATACAGGGTGGAAAGCTACTTTTTATGAACAGTATAGAATTTACACGTATAAAGCTTATTCCTGTATGTGTGTGGGGGCCTTAGAGGCCCCTTATGAAGCCCATAAGACATAGCTAATAATGCTTTTGTTTTGCACTTGCTTTTCTATTTTTCACCTGCTAGGGGCCATGATGATTTATTTCCTATTCCTTTTTGGACCCTAGGCTGTTATTGACATGAGTGACTGAGCTCTTTGACAATGCGACATGTAAAGTTACTATCAGTATCTCTGGCTTAGGGCCCCCCTGAGCCCTTGGGCCCCTGGGCCTGGTTGCATGCAGTTTTCTTCTCAAAGTGCACCAGATTGATGAATTTTACTTTAAAAGGTTGCATTTTTTTCTTCCGGACCTCCCTAGAAGGTCCAGGGTCCCCACCTCAGTCTCCCTATTTAGCCTACTGTGCAAACAGTGATGGTCCGGCAGACCGTAGCGGCAGTCAGCTGTCAGGACAGTGAACTCCTCCCCCCCACTCGCACTAATGGCTGTAAATGGAGCGGACACGGAGGCTAAACATATAGCCGTTCTGCCAGCTACGCTCTCTATATCTTATAGGCTATTCATGCATTAGGCCTGTGTTGGACCACTACTCACGAGTGGCTGTGTGAGGCAGCGCAATTATGGGAAATATAGGACCGGCAAAAGCGGATGCGCGCGCAGTACAACTTAGAGTATACCCACTTCTCCAGGCACCACTACACCACTGTCTGTCTGTACATGGATAGGCCGCCTACATAAGGCTTCACACAACAGTAGAAGATGCACACGCTGTGTTTCGAAGGCTTCTGTCAATATTTCACATTGTTAAATTAACATTTCTCACAGACCAAAATCTCAAGTGTTCAAATCACTCCTGCTATAACGTGCATGCAGCATTTCCTCTCTAGCCCCTCATGCCTGATACACTACCACCCTCTTTTGGTAAGTATTTGTAGCACTTGCGTTACGTTTTAAAGGATCAGTTTACCAAAACAAAAATCTAACCCCACTTACTGCTAAGCAACCATAGCCACCTATATATATTCAGCCAA
>NC_137224.1:14078080-14303080 GCF_949987685.1 Ammodytes marinus | reverse complement strand
CAGTAAAATCAACAACGTTAACATTTCTTCTACGCTTCTGGGGATTTTTCTAAGTTCCTGCGCCAGTGTCAGAGGGTGATACCAGTTTGTAAACACTGCCATACTGAGAAATACACAGAGTTTTTTGGAGCTGATAGGCTTAATCAACTTTGAGTCAACTCGTTTGGTGATGGCTTGTACGTAACGAACATTCATTGATACGAAAAAGTTACACACTATAGCTTTAACAAAGGGAATCACACATGCATGTACTGTATACTACCTACTGATCCATATACCGCTACACACACAAACATGTCACGTAATCCTACATGCGTACGCCTACACTGCAGGGGGATGTTTGGATTTTAATTATGAGGGGGGACGTTGACGACTCCACAAAAAAACAAACTCCCCTCACTGCTTCCTACGCCCCCGCTGCCATCAACGCAATTTCATCTCCCCTTTAAAAAAAACTTCAAGGCGGCACTGTGTGGAGCTCCTTGAGATAATGAAGCGCCACTGGCTAGTTTGTGCTGATCTCATTGAATGGTCCACTCCACTCGCTCGGGGAGTCGGGTACTCTCGTGAGTGGGAGAACTAGAAGCATATTAGCTGCAAACTCACTCTCTCTCTCTCTCTCTCTCTCTCTCTCTCTCCCTCCTCCCTTCCTCCTCTGTCATGATTAGAGATAAAAAAGAGAAAATGGCATGAGTCAAGGTCTTTAAGCTGTCGGTCTGTATAATATAGATCTGTGTGTCCAGACAGGGGAAAATCACCTGATGCCTTTTAACTTCTTATACTCCTTTGTCATCACGAGTACAATCTTTTCAGTATTTCCTCTAAATGTTACCAGATATATATTAGGTGTGTGATCTTCAAAATGCATCATTTGGACACTGATTTAAAGTGTACAATATATCAGCACGGAGTAGAATTCAAAGCCATAAGGGGTATAAAAAAAACACAGTCATTTGCTTCCCTTGCGACTCGCCAACAGCTCACCGCTCCCATCCCTCAACAACTAAAAATACTCAACTTGAATCTGGGATTTTCTCTGGAACAAGTGAGCGTTGCAGCCTCCCAGTGGTGTTGTAAGTTGGCTCAGCTACATGGAATGGGAGGCCTTGCTGCAGTTCTCAGGCTGCTTCACACCGGGGCAGAGATGATGTGTGTGTGTGTATGTTGCTCGCTCAAGTCGATCGGAGAAAAAAAGAGAGAGCAGGTAAGGCAATGGGGTAATGTGTTCCCGGGGGTCTACAGCTGCAGAAGGAGTCAAAAAGCTAATGGAAGACACATGTGGCCAGATGTTAAAGGGAATGCCCTTTTTCCCCAAACAGACATACACACTCATGAGCATAAACATGTCCAGAACCTACACTGAAGCTTAATGCTTCCCTGCAGGACTGCTTTCACCAACACAATACTGTGAGCTGAAAAACAAGGTGTCTCCTCTCCTTTCTGCTGCTCTCAATGGAGCACTAATGACCCTTGTTTCTCTGAAGTCACGCACGGTGATTAACACACTTCCTTCACTCCCTCACTCGCAACCTGTTATATGAACAGTATAGGAACCACCATATGAACAGTATAGGAACCACCATATGAACAGTATAGGTCATCTTTAATGTGATTTGTGAGTTTGTTTTGTTTTCTCAGTCTGAAAGCATCTTTTCTTTCCCTTCTGGGTCCTCAGCATCAGTTCAGGATCCAGCGGTTGTCCTTTTAGCTAAACAAGTTGAATCTCACACTTACATCGCAAGAATCTAAATCCATTTGTACATCCTGTTATATAAAAACGGAACAGAGAAATGGGTTTGAATATATTAACAGCTGAGCGATGATTTAATACATGTATGAGACAATAGGATCATATCAGGAAAGTATTCTTATTCATTCTCTAATATTTACCTTCAACGATTAATTTCAAAGAGTTTTAAGTGAAGTTATTCGATCAAGCCTCCTAATGTTAGAACACACAAGTATTCAGCTTGTTCGAAATCAATGGATGTAAGCAAACAACCTCCTGGATGGAGATAAGAGGCCTGTCTGATCCAGGATAGAATTCCATCTCAATCAAGCGTTTGCAACAGTGCACTGCGCAAATTGAGTGGCCCGGTCCGACTCAGCCTCTCAACCATAGGGACCTGGACAATGGCCTGATGTACAGTACAACCCACTGTTGAAGAAATATCCTCATCAAGATCTATTGTATCCCCCGTAAAAATCCCCTTCCTGTGTCTTTCTAATCATTTGTATATTGTGAGTTTTTTTTTATTTATTTATGCAAGATGTTCTCCTACCACTGATATGTTGTGTCTATTCTACCATCTCTTGCTACTCACTTTTTATCCATCGACCCCCACTGCTCTCCATCTTTTCCTGGAGAGCTGGCTCAAGCACCAGACGCTGCACACAGAGAGACACCCGTATACACAAGTGTCCCTGCCCCATGGCAACCACAGCCTTATCCACAAGAATGCATGTCTTCTCCGGCTCCACTTTGCCAAGAGTAGATGAGTAAAGAGCGGCGGTAGAAACAGCTGTTCTAGGAGCGATCAAAAGGAAGAGAGAGAGAGAGAGAGAGACTTATTTGATTACTACCTCTTTGTTCGCCCTCCTCTCAAACTTTCAAATCACTAAGGCCACACTCTGAGTGGGCCGCAAGCCAAGGGAATGCGAGAGTATGCGTACCAGAGTGAGAATATACTTGTATTTCAAAGCCATCTGCTGCATCAATACTCCTTTCCAAAGATACTCATTTTAAACTCAACCCATGTGCCCATAGTATCCCACAGTTCATCTTGACCCCTTCTTTTGTTCTGATCTCTTTTGGTGCTTATCACTGAAGAGCGAATGTGTAGCCTTGGTTACAGCTATATACTCTCTCCTTGAGTGCGCTGGGTTGAGATGCCCTCTCTCTCAGGATTCTCAAGCAGGAAGCCCCACCCTGATCCCAGCATGTTTGTTTTGGCTCAGGCTGAAACCAGTGGCGTTTTCTCCCGGAGGCCAAGGGAAGCCAGGCTTCCCTGTTTTTTAGGCTGTAGTTGTCATCCAATAAAAACATTTATATTAACAGTTTCGGTAATCTTTGGTGCTGTGTTGCTGTCATTTCTTCCCCATTTCTCTCCTCACGTTGAGCATTTCACAATGCGCGAAACAGCGCCCCTTTACATTTAGATTCTGAAGACGCGGCGAAACACGACACTGCACACTGTATGTCCGCGAGGAAGCCAAGGGAAGCCAGGCCAAGCTGGCTTCCCTTGGTAAAAAAAAGAAAAAGAATTGACCAATCAGGTGAGGACACTGCCCTCCTGTGATTGGTCAGGAGGGTGTCAGGAGGGTGCCAAGGGAAGCCACTCGGCCTTTGGCTTCACACCAATCAAATCAAAGCATCATTATCAACGTCACTGAAATTTAACAACAATAACAATAGCGGGAGATTAACATGTTTGCATTGTTATCATATTAGCAAGAACAGTTATGGAGGGTGGAGATTTTGAGTATTTAGTAACAAATTATTTTACCAAACTGCCAATTGAGAAGCCATTAAAAATCAAATCTGACGGCAGGCCAATGCGTGTGGAGAGAAAGAAAGTTGATCGCACTTTCCGTGAGGAGAACTATGTCTGCACCGAGTGGCTAGCTGGTAGCGGCAAACTTCAGCTAATGGCCTTCCTCTACACATAGTGAGTAAAATACACACCTTCTCCCGGCGCGGGTTAACTGTTCCCTTAACTGTCTGTGTAGCTATGTGTGTTGTGTTTTGTGTTATTTTATTGCTAATTGTGCCTTGATTGCCTGGATTAAGTTGCATTGGTAGGCCTACTGTATATCCACTGAAGTTGTTCTGGGTTGTCTTAAGTAGGCTATAGTGTTGTAATGAATATTTGGCTTAAACGAAAAGGATGTCTCGAAAGTGTGTATGTCAAGCACCTACAACTGATTGTGTGAGTCGTGTCTCACGTGAACGTGAAACTTAAAATAGCCTAAAACGTCCCCTAATTATATTGTGAATGAATTTGAATCTGCATTGGGCATTAAGCGGCTAGTTGTGCTTTCCGGTCGGGGTGGGGGGGTGCATTTATAATAAAATGTATAATTTAATAAGACGATAAGGAGGTGTGTGAGTGAGAGAGAGAGAGTGAGTGAGTGAGAGAGAGAGAGAGCGAACGAGCGGTGTCGGACAGATTACAGGCGTGTAAATCCTGGTAAAGTGACCAGGCGCTATAATAGCTCTTGTAGTCACATTAAATACAAGCTGCGACGTAGCCTACCCTTTTCTGTCCCCCACCTTCCAATAAACATGTAGATTAAAGGTGTTGTCTCACTTGGCTTCCTCAAAAAAAATCCCCACGCCACGCCACTGGCTGAAACGCATGCAGGACAAGATGAAACCTATCTGCTGATTATCTCTACTGTAGATGACACAGTTTTCATATCGACACAATCGAATGCCTATCCGGATGTTTCTAGCAAGCTTTGCCCTCCACGTCGCTTCATACGCAACACTTTTGTCTCGTGAAAGTCTAGGGGAACTGGTCCAGTCAAGAATAATGGCTTTAAAAACAAAGTAATGAATGTAGTAGAGAGAGCCATGTATAAAAAGACCGCCGTTCAAGGTCGAGTCTACTAGATTTGTATTGTGATCTTCACTGCATGCATCTTCAATACATAAACCTATTGCAGGACCTTAGGCTCAGTCTTAAAATTCCAATCCATAAGACATTACTTCAATTTTATGTTAAAGATGAACTATTAATAAAAAAATATTAAGATACACATTATTTCAACTCTAAAGTTCCTGACACAAAGTAGGTGTAAACTAGATTCGAATGCCTTGGGAGGAAAATCACAGAAAGGTTTGGTGTAAGACATCCACCTAGTTATTTGGTCGGGCTTGTTAACACAGCGTAGAAAGCTGTCATTTTTCTAGGCATGCCTGAGCACGGCAGATTTCGGGAGTTCCCGTCCTGCCCCCTTTTACCTCCTCAGCTTACAAATAAACTCCACCGTGGTCTCTCATCTTTGTCTTTGTAAACTTGCAGCCTTACCCCTTTATTCACATGTATAGTAGCCCAGTTGAGTCAATCAGGTTGTTAAGTCAGGTTGAAACAAAGTTTGACAGTCTGTAGCCGCTTTATCATCTACCTGACCATGAGGACCTTTCTGCATGAATAGCATATCTGGCTTAAGGAGGTGAAGGCCCTCCTCCCCCACTTCTACCTCTACTCCCCTTTCTCCGGTACAGGCTTTTGTGTTGGATCTGGTTTCCACGGGGAAGTGCAATGACATGAAGCCTTGTCTAGGGAAACAAGGCCTATAGCCTACACCAGTGACTGCTCGGACCAGAGCAGTGATTCACAGACCAGCTGAGTACTTGCATCTCAACCAGTACCTTAACAGTTCCTTGGGGGTATATGAACATACTGTGGAGTAAGTTATGATTTGAACCAGTCAGCTGAAACAGCACATCACCAAGTGTTGAGAGGGAATTAAAACTACCCTTAGCTGAAAGTGATGGATAAGTGGTTAAAATTGCTAATGGATAAAGACCGCAAAGAGTTAGCTGTTAGTATAAACAGAACGGTTTAAATAGGCCTAGTTGACGTAAAGTAATGGATATACAGTTAAAATAGTAAGCGTTAAGTTATGAATATAAAGTTAAAGGTGCTACAAGGAACTTCAAATATTTCTGGTGATCATAAATGACACGTAACTATAAACGAGACCATCAGTGCAAAATAATTCTATTTTTAAATAGTTTTCCTTAATGCCTTTGTCATGGGGACGCTCACCGACAGCCGGCTTAGTAAAAACACTACAGCTCTTGTCCAAAAGGGGGCGGAAGAATCAACAAAAACTGAAAGTTTGTCAGAGCACCTTTAGAATAGTAAGCTTAATGTAATGGATAAATGGTTGAAACTTTTAAAAGTATGGATAAACTGATATAATTGGAAATGTAATATATAACAGTCAATATCAGTGTCGATTAAATGAAACTTTGGCATGTGCCTGCTCATATAGAAATCACAGCTACCTTTGAGCACCTTTTCAACATGACAATGGTTATCTCAGGTGCTGTACTTGAAGGTTACTACCACCCACAGTGTGAGGGACAGACAGTGCCCCCAGACAGGCCTCTCTGTGTTTGCCTTACTGCCGAGTCCCTGCCAGTGTCCCCTCGCTAATGAATGGACATTTAATGATCTAGGAGAGCCATTCAATTGAGTGGAAAATGTGCAGGTCTGTAGAGTACAGCCCCACTTGCCATAGGAAACAAAGGGCTCAACTCCGTATTCACACACACAGACTGGATAGGGACTGAGTGGATTCACACACTGGTTTGAGAGGAGGCTGGACACACACACGGCATGCATGACCTAGGTCCTTTTCACACGCTTTTAGCACAAATCCCTCACAATGAGAGCCTATCTACAGCACTACACTGGATCCTGTGTTGTTTTAATGGTGTTAGTGTTATAGATGCACTCGTTTCTTAAGACATTTCAAAGTGTCCACCAACTAAAAAGTATTTCGAATGTGAATTAGGGTACAATATAGAAACAGTTCTTACTCCCGATTCTTCATCAGAAAAGTCAGTCAGGGGGCGCCCTTAGCTCAGTTGGTAGGGCGTCCCCCCCCGGGACGGGCCCAGCAGCAGACCGGTTCGATTCCCGCCTGCGGTCGTTCTCTACATGTCACTCCCCTCTCTGCCCTGTTTCACATCTGTCCCTCTGCACTGTCAATAAAGCATAAAAATGCCCAAAAAATATCTTAAAAAAAAAAAAAAAGTCAGTCAGCTGATTAACCTTATTAAAATGGAAGCTGTTTCACCACCAATCAAATATGAACCATCCGCTGACCTCAGCACACTCAAAACAAACAAAGGACTTGGACCACAGGTTTGGCTGTCAAGAAACCAACACACATGTGTTCAATATAAACCAGTACACGTAATCAAACAACACCAGTTCTAAACAAAATGGCACCATGTGGTTACAGAGGAACCAACGCGAACAGAAGATCAAAAGACAAGAGGAAAAAATTATCCTCAGTGTTTACAGGGGGTCTAAGGGGATGACCAGGGAAGTGTGCATGGGCCGAGCAACCAGACAGCCTATAGCTACACTTCACAGACAGGAAGGAGGCCTTCCAAGGAGCGTTGTAAATCATTGCAGTTCACTTTACCACAGGAGCGAGGACGAGCGATGTGGGAGCAAGCTATAGCATTGCGTTTGCTGGTCAGATTTCCTGCCGCTACCCTCCAGATTGTGTCATTATTCAATGGTCTGTCCAACAGATTACATTAAGCTTGGTCACAGTACCGTGCATCAGATTTACTGCCCCATGTATTCCCCTTTTATCCAGGGTGAAGAATAGCGGGGCTGTTAATAATCAAATTAAGTGACTGTACACTAGATAGGAATATAATTAGTTTGTCAATGTGGCAACGTGACTTTCAGAGCCAATTGAAAGCCTTTATTCCCAATCCTGTCTTCAACTCCAGAGATAAGACTGTTATTTTACCTATTTAAGTGTTTTCGCATGTGTGTGATTTTTCTGCTGTGTACCCATAACGATAATGCAGCAATCTCTTGATAGACGGCGACTGCTTTAGGTCCAGGAGACAGATAACTGCTCCTTTGGTAAACTTTGCAGTCAAGTGACTGGTGGTGTGGGCGCTTTACTAGGTTGTTAAGTATCAAGTTCTGGGTTAATGTGTCTCATGGGAGGAGTGGAACATCTTGACTAAGGTGAATTGCACTATTGACCCCCTTTTGTTTTTGAGCACAGGGCAACAGTCTTTACCAATAACTAGTGTGGTCTGAGGAAGAGACACAGTGAGAGTCTTGTTATGACTGAGCTCTGGCTAAAGGTCATGCTGGTGTCATTCCCCAGAGAAATAGTTGTTTCAACCACACACTCCCTTAAAGACCTATAGTCATTTCATATACCCAAGCTGCACTGAATGAATAATGAATTTCTAGGTTTAGGCATTTACTTCTTGTGGTTACTGCTTTCTTTATCTTTCAGTCTGAGCGCTCCTGCCCAAGGTTATCAGTTGTTTGGGCCCAAAGCCAGATCAAACCCTGACTCCCTCCAAACATTTCTGTCTTTATACCTGTGACTCCTTGGCACAGAATGGTTCGTTTTGAACAAACGTTTCTACGGGCAGTGAATTGGAATGCTTCATGGAGTGACTCCCTTTCTCAATGATTAAACATGACTGAAAGTGGACCATTGTGCGGCAAGTGTAAAAGCTTAATTTCCACCCGTAATAAATGATTAACTCTGCCACGCATCCATCACACATTCCTGTTAACATTCTCACTTTTAATGCAACAATTCCCGAAAGCGAAAAGGTGTCAGAAAGGGCATCTGTTGTTATCGTTTGGGATTTTCTTCACGACCAATGATTTGTCTTATTGCTTCAGAGTGCTTTACTGACAAGGGGCTGCAGGAGGTGAATTAACTACTCCGTTCTAAGTGCATTTTTAGCACGTTATAAATTCCATTAAGAGATGCATTTCACTCACAACATTTTTGAAAATGTTCCGATACTGTGGGTTGTGAATTACTTTTTAGCATGAAAACACTTGTTTCCAGCCAAACGACATCTTAAAAGAATAGTTTTTGAGACATTTGAGACATATACTTATTTGCTTCCTTTCTGACAGAGGTTCAATATTGATCTCATATCTATATGATAATCTACCAATGGTTATCCTAGCTTAGCATAAAGACTGAAAACAAGATGAAACAGCTAGCCTTGATTTGACCAATGGTAATACACCTGCCTATATCCAGCACCTATGACCACTAATTAACACTTACTTTTTATTACTTGTCATTTGCTTTCCTAGAGTCTAGAGTAGAGTTGTCACCGTAAGGTTACCAGAAAGTCACTGCTTGCCGTCAAGAAATAGTCTGGCACATAACCCCTTCGTGAAACCTCAAATTGTCATTTTTATAGTGTAGTTTTTTTATTGGATTGGACACATGAAAAACAATGTGTTATTTGTTAGCTTTAAAGGTGCTTGTGTATATGGACTCTCTTACCTCAGACCAAGCCAGGTTAGCTGTTTTACCTGTATCCACATCCAGTCTTTATGCTAAGCTTATCCAACTGGCTGCAGTTTTATATTCACGGGTTTGGTATCAATATTCTCAACCAACTCTTTGCATGAAAGGAAATAAACGTTTTCTCCCCAATTCTAAAATGTTGGAAAATGTTCCTTTAACAGAAAGAAAGACAAACTGTGGAGGGTTGATTGTTATGTTGGGAGCATTGTATGGATAACATGAGCTAGTGTAACAGCTGTTTTGTTTGCTCCAACACAGTGAGTGTGTCCCGCTGTCTCCCATCACTCTATCAGTCTGCCTGAAAGCTAAGCTGAAAAACAGGTGCCAGTGGACAGTGGGAGAGTTCTGGGAGCCACGCCTTCCTCCTCGGGCGATACATTCCTACACTAAGCACGAAACAGAGACCTGAAGAACAGCAGGACCTTGTGCGGGTACCAAACCCCTGCTGCATTTCCTTCCTGGCACACACACACACACACATAAACACACACACACATACACACACACATGCACGCACACACACACACACACACACACACACACACACACACACACACACAAACCAAACACTCAAAGAACACACACATGTGGATGCTGACATACAGCCTCTGCATCCAGACGAAGAAATGTGAACCAATACTCAAATATATTGTAATACACAGACAATGTGTAGACAGTACACATGGATGCATGTATACACTGCTGCCCCATTAATGAAGATTTAAAGGGGGGAAAAGGAATGCTCAGCAACCTAGAGAAGTCATAAAATATCAATTCACAATTCCATTGTGTAGGGAGGTATCATATAACATCAGGCCAGTTGTTCTATATTAGATGTATAGAACAAACATATGGGGTCCATGGGGGCTGTGTTAATGGGAATTCCATCCTGTATTACATCAAACTGAACCGCATGTATCATATCTCCCCTTCATACCAAAATGGATTGTTAGATAAGCCGGTGTCAGTTGTTTCCCTGCTGTGGTGGACATTTGCTAGGAAAGATATGGCTAATATGACTGTCCATTCAGATGTGTGGAGTGTCCGGTACTCATACAATACTGATTGCAATGTCTTTCTGTGGGAACAGATGCGTTGAATGGATTATTCAGGCCAGAGCTTAATATACAAAACAAAATGACGTATTATTTGATTTTTTTCTCATGTATTTGTATACTTTCTTCTGAAATTAGATTTGTGATTTCTGAGCCAGACCAGTTCAAATTAACGCAGGACAATTTGGAGGCTCAACATCTATTGTCTCCCCGGGTTGTGCCAAAAAAGTTAACTTGGCTGAATGGCCAAGAGCCAAGCAATAACAGCCATAGTGCAAAGGGTTGCTGTTGTTCTGAGGCTGCATTTGTGTTACTCTCCACATGTGCATGAATATGTGCATGTTTCTTTAGTAGATTGCTGGTTTTGTGGACAGGGCCTTGTAGGCTACTAGTAGATCATGTTTTATTCCTGTGAAAGGTCATCCGAGCCCAGCACGAGCCCTGGCTGGACTTTAAACAGAACACACTGTCTTCCTCTCACAGACTGCTAACCCCTCAGAACATACTGGCTTCATAGCAACTCCCAGCACCATGGCAACGACCGGCTCTGTCGTCGCCGTGCAGCGATGAGGGCTCACCGGGAGAGAGCGTGCTGTGTTTCATATTCAACCAATGTCCTGCTCTGTCTGCATATATTCTGTTCTCCAGTCTAGCTAATGTGGATAAATATTCATGGAAAAATTCAACACAAAGATGACATCTAGTTGTTTTGATGGCCTGGTCACAAGGGGCGTGTAGTGTACTGTGTGTACTGTGCAGTTCTCACATTGGTTTGCTTCAGTCTGTTCCAACCAATCCACTGTCTGAAGATTTTTTTACACAAAGCCCATTGAGTAAGTACAGTAAAAAGTCAGGGAGATAAGGCTAATGGGACTATAATGGAGCATACTGTTACACTCAGTCTTTACGTTTTGCTCCGCTCTGTCTGGCCACAGCGCTCCAAAATCGCCTCGTCCATTTTCTATTATCGCACATTCACATCAGGGAACTCCACATAGCATCCCACTCACCCCACCCCACCCCATCCCAGCAGCCCACAGCACTCTTTCAAAGGATGCCTTGACAGGACTCTGTGGAGCCATTGGGGATACATACGACTGACCACAAAGCAGAGGGAAGAAGTTATATAAGTATGTGGGCTTAATCTTCCTCAATTAAATGAATATTATAAGACAGAAACAAAAACATAGGAATAAGGATATGAGAAGGAAAGGGGGGAATTTGTGTTTTCTGGGACCGTATGGCGATGGGGGAGGTTTAGTGAGGAAAAGAAACAGGAAACTGGGAGATAAATTGCAAATTGCATTCCATGTGTGTTGTGTGGGCTGAAGACTGGTGGGTTCCTGCAGCACAGGACTCTGGGGGCAGCAGCAGCAACAACTACATTCAGGGTCTTTGTCCCTTGACACAGAGGCCGGTGTTGGCTTACAGTTGGGTCTGGGGGGAATACACATTTAAAGGCCGGAACTTGTTTTTTCCCCCTACTGTATTGCTGGGCAGTGACTGAAAATCAGATACAGTTCTTTTTGGTATTTTGGTATTATCCTTAAAAGGCAACTGTACCACAAATAAAGAGACATACATGACAGTGATTAAAAGGTGGCTGTCAGTGCAATTACACACCTTACGCTGGAGTGTATCTTTTTCTGCTTTTCTAATAAAGAGGAACGCAGTTTCCCCGTATCAACTTTTTCCAAAGCGACAACTTTCCTGATGTCTAAAGGCAGGGAGTTAGGCCCAGAGGGGGCTAAGGATCAGGTGTTCTCCAGCCCTTACGCAAAATGCATGGAAATCAATCACACAGAGCAAAATAAAGGGGGAGGTCAGATTGCTCGTCTATTTTGGTTTGGTCGTTCTAAATTCCTCCCTGCTCACGTCTCTCTGAGGACATTTGTCCAGTGTCGAGTCAGGGCAGTCAGGCTGCGTCTTTATTTGCACAATCGCATGGATCTGTTCAACGTCAGTGCTGCGCTTGAGGCATGTCTTGATAAGGCAACAACAGGATGTTGACACTGTATACATTGGCATGTTGTGCGCTCACCTTTGGGCTGAATAGCAATCAGTTGGCAGATAAATGCAGCAAGCAAAAAGGTTAAGCCTGGATTAACTCTGGAAACTTGTCGGATTCCATATGTGCAGGCCAGGGTTGTTTTAATTTCTTTTTGTGGTTCATCTTAATGGTATTGACTGACAGACAGAATTTTGGCGTCCAACAAAGATTATGGGGCAGATTTACAATCTGTGGAATGCACCTCAACCTGTTGATTGCAGCATGTTTTGTCTGTTTTGTTATTGACATACTTTTGTTTCCTGCAATCAAAGGGGAAGTTGCATGTGGTTTAGGAGTGATGGTTTCACTACCTGACACATGCATTCTTTTTTTGAGGCACAAGCACAGCTTTCACAGTGGTCTGTGTGCGCACAGTGAAATACTTTGCCCCATAGGAAATTATTTCACTAGGGAATGGATAAGGGATTGCCTCTGGGGCGAGAGGAACTCCTAGAGCGTGAGGAGATGCAGAGTGGGAGCTCAGCACATCAATTAGAAGAAGTCAGCCATGCCAGATTTTTAGCCAGGAGTCAGCCAATAAAGCAGGCACGATGAAAGACTAGCAAGCCAGGAGGATATGGAGCTGGAGTCGGTCTCTCTACACAAGGGGGGTGGCTGATAGAGCGGGGGCCTGTGGAAGAGGAAAGCAAACTTTTAAAAACTCTGGCCTGTTCCGCTAACTCCCCGAAGGGATTAAGGGTTTAATGAACTGCCTTATTGGGGGGCCAGAGGTTTGAGCGATAGGCAGATAGATAAGCAGTGGGCCTAAGACAGAGAGTGGCTGTCACAAGAGCGCTCATGTGAGGGCGGGCCGTGCGTCTATTAGTGGAGCATGAAGGAGTTCTGACAGAAAGGCATGACTCTCATAATATAGTCCCTCCCACACAAACCAACCCAGCACTGAGCTAATGCAATTACAATGTTTAGAACTGAATTCATGTATCACTCATCATATTTGGTAGCTGAAAAAATGTTCTTCTCGCAGGTGAGAAGTTGATTGCACTATATCCAAGTCTGTCTTGGTGTTTGTTGAGAGAACACTTCCACTAATTTACATGTTATATCAAGAGTGTGTTTGGAACTTATGATTCTCTGTTTAATGATCCTTAAAAAGGAAATACTGAGGAATAGTACGTTTATTTAGATGTTGAATAGAATGTGAAAACAAAGGTTTTATAATACAAAAAAAGGATGAAGTTGTAGTCTTATTCAGAACCAAAGCACATGCCTGTACAGTAGCGTACACCAAGAACCACAGCATTATGATGCTATCCTCAATATGTCATCGTAGACTAGGCTTCTATATAAATTCTTCCCAAAAAGTGCACATGCAACTTTATTGTGTTGACAGGCAGAACAGGTGGAGAGCCAAAATGCTGTGAGCTGAGAAAGACAGAAACAGAGAGATTGAGAGGAAGGGGGAAAAGGTGAGAGACGGGTTTGGGGTTTTCACACTGCTAACCGCACTCTGCAGTGTGTGACTGACTGTGAATGAATTCAGTGCACTTGTTGCTTGGGTGTGTGGAGGGCAGGGAGAGCAGAGGGAGGGAGAGCCGGGGGGAGGCGGCAAAGAGGGAGGGAGGGAGGCAGACACCTAGGCAGGCAGGCAGAGACAGAGTGCAAGCGGGAACGAGCTGCTCTCGATGGGGAGCTCTCTGTGAAGCGCAGCCTACCTGTTGGAGCCTATTGTGGGAAGAGTGCCGTGCCGGACCCTCGCCGACGCACTAAAGCGAGGCACGAACCGGGCCCAAACATGTCTCCAAGACTATTGCTGTGCGCTGTTTTGGTTGTGTACCACGGGACGCGAACCTGCAGTGGATTTAACATAGACGAACGCTTTCCTGTGATCAAAGAGGGGAAAACCAAAGGGAGCTTCTTCGGATTCTCAGTAGCTCTGCATGAACAGACGACGGTGGGCTCCAGCAAGTTCCTGTAAGTTGTCAGCTGTTCTTGTTTGAGAAAATACGCGCGACACCTGTATTAGAGCAGGAGACGTAATGACCCAAAAAAAAAAACATGTTACCATATCTATTGGGGATTATTGCGCCCAGAGTCACTGCGCAAAGCCATCGATGAAGCGTTGGAGTCTACATTACATTTAATTTAACACCTGTCGTTTATGAACTGCCCTCGACACGCGTCCATTCGTTTCGTTCGTATCATACTTCCCTTTTTTCCGCATGTAGAGTAGTTCCTCTAAAGGCCACCTTTTGTAAAAGAACCGGAGCCATGTATTCAAGCCTATACTCATATACGTTTGTTAGGGAATCAAACAGGTGTAGTATCTTAAACACTAGCCTATGGCATGTGCCAAAAGTGAAAGGGGTTTTGATTATTATAAGGGACTTTTTATGGATTTTTTTTTCAATTAATAATTATATTCATTCATTCTCTACTTAAAGTTGTTCTATTTCTGGTTAACAATTGATTCCAAAAAAACCTTCAACCCTACAATTTTTTTTCAGTCGCTCTCCGACTTTGATTCAGCCCCATATTTGAAAATGCACTGAGGAACTGCCATGTTAGACATCTACATTTGAGAGGAGCTTGTACTGTAGTTCTGGGTGAAACAGCTGGGCCAGGTGAACACCATGTGGAGTTCAATAATACATACACAAGCAGAAGTGTCTTTTATGATTGCCACAAGTTGTGGAGAATTAAGTATTAATATTGTTAGAAAAGATCAGTTTCTGGGTTCCCATATTTGTCACTTTGCTCTACTTTCTTTCCACTTTTCCCGGAGCGTTTTACCTTCACCTAAGACACAAGTGGGTTTGTGTTTTGCGATGAAAGCGATCACTGGCCTGTAACTTCTTGTAGGTTGTTATTACCAGGACATGAATGCTCATGTGGAGAGATAACAGTGTTTGGAAGGATTCACATAGAAGTCAAATACTTTTCATTTTAGGCATAGTTGATGTTCGAGGACTTAGAATTAGTTTGACACATCTTTCCTGTCTTGCTACAAAGCCCTCTTTAATGAAAGATCCTCAAACTGCATGGTTGTTTAGTGTAGGATTTCCCTTGGCCAATTACTGTGCGGCCCCCCTTCATCCTTCCGCACCCATGATCACACGGCGTGTAGCTGTTATCTGTGTCATCGTTCCGCTTTGAAGGGTATTGCAGGAAGACAAGTGCAAAAAACTAGGGCCCACTTCCTCTGTGTTGTCACCGGGGAAGGGATTTGCCCTGCGTTCCTATACCCATACTTTCTGCTATTTAGTATGGAAGAAAAAAGATTAAGGATGTCCCAATTCTTGTCTACTACATCCGGCCCATAGACTTTTAGTGTTGAAAACAGCAAGCTATTTGGGCGATTCTGAATCACAATCCAGTGCGCACCGGAACTGATGTCACATTGACGGAGCCTCCGTATGAAAACAAACCGGGATGCTACGGATATCAAAGCAAGAGGCAAGATCAAGGCGCAATGTTATGTTGATAAATAGGTACAAGTATGTCCCAATTGTATGTCTACTGCATGCTAACTAGATTCTATTTATTGTCAGATGTAGTATGTAGAATATAAAAAAAAAGAAAGAGTATGCGATTTGGAACGCAGGGTCAGCTATTTATCAGCCTTAATCTCCAAGAGAACGGGGTATCACAGAGATTTCTCCCAGTTTATAGATCGTCTAGCAGGGTCCAGCTGACACTCAGATCAATTTGCCATCTCTGCCCCCCCCCCCCCCCCCCTTCCCCAGAGGGATACAGTCACCGTCAATGGACTGCAACCCAAGAAGGGCACCACATGGCCTTGGTAATGAGACTAGGAGGCCTGTAGGGACAAGGAGCCTGTTAAAAGTCTCATCATGCTGCTTCTAGCTGAGGGGTTTAAGCATATTTGCACCCGATTTGGTTAAGATATAGGCTATCCTTCACCATAACAAGGTCAATACTGCACACAACAAGCCCCTAAATGAAGTGTAAAGGAACAGAGTAATATGTTTTGGTAAATGCACTTATTTGCTGGCTTGCCGAGAGTTAGACGAAAAGATCAATACCACTGTCTCAATGTATCATAACATGAAGCTACAGCCAGCAGTCGTTAAGCTTAGTTTAGCCCAATGACTGGACACGAGGAAAAAACAGCTGATCCTGTCCAACAATAACAAAGTAACAATTCCAATAACAAAGTCAACCAGAATCCCAACATTTTACTAGTTTACCTTCGGACTAAGCTAGGCTAGCTGTTTCTCAATGTTTCAAGGTTTTAGGCTAAGCTAACCTAAGTGGCTGATAGATAACAATATGCTGTATAGCTTCATATTTACCTTGCCATACAGACATGAGAGTGTCTTGAGGGATAGTCTTCGTAACTTTCCGTAAGAAAGCGAATAAGCGGATTAAAAAATAAAAAATAAAAAATCTGTACGTCTTACCAGTTCATGATGAAGAAGGATGTCTCATGTGTGTCTAATGTGTTTGGCGAGTGTAGTGTAGTGTGTTAATATCTTCCCCTTTAATGGCGTCTTTTCTAAAACAGCTGTTAAAAGCTGTGGAGCCACCATTGTTGAGTGAGGACAGTCCTCCAGTACTCAAGACACCAGTTGTGTACATACTCTCTGATTCAGTAAAGACACATCACAATGTGCTGATGGTGTGTCCCAATGTTTGTCTACAGGGCTGGCTTCATACTGTGCTTTATACAGTCTGTTTCCTCTGTGTTTGTGAGGCCTCTTTTAGTCTTTTGTGGCCCTGTCTCACTGCAGAGCTCAGAGCTGTTTGCTACATCTGTCCTCATTATCGGAGCGAGGCAGCGATTGTGAATATTTGTAAAATGCCAAACGACGCACATAAACCAGCCGTGACATGGACATTGCGTACTGTTTAAAAGTGACCGTTGTTTGCTCATGCATGAGTCAAACAGAGTCCAGGATAAAAGTCAAGACAAAGGGTTACCACTCCCAGTTTTTGCAATAAAGCGAGGGCAATAAAGTTTTCCCCTTAACCTCTTAAGACGGAGGCTATTATCTCATTAGTCTGAATCTAGCAGTGTGTCTTTGGTTCGACTGAAGCAATTTAGAAAATGTATTTTGAATTGTAGGGACGCATGTGACCAATAATGAGTAAGTAGACCAACATTGCTTCTTCGTCTTGGGGAAGGGCTTCACCTGGCTAATCTAAAAGCTACCTGAGGCCAATTTGTACAGGACATTCACCTCTCCACTCCCCCTCTTTGAATCACCCTTTTTTCCAGGTCTAAGATGTTTCCTGAGAGGGCCCTTTTTTGTTCTCTGTTGTAGCGGGGAGGAGGGACTGGGCAGTCAGCTGGCCACCTATTGGCTCTTCCAGTCCCCTGACTCCATGGCATGCTTGGAATGTATTACCCTTCTCTGCACAGTTACAACCTGCCAGGTTTCAGGTTGAGACAAGACAGGGGTGTGAATGGCGCTTTCTGGGGACCATTGGGGAACACACACAGACACACACACACACACACACACACACACACACACACACACACACACACACACACACACCCTCCAAATAATAAATACATTCTGCCCCTCCTTCAGCAGTCTGAATGTTCCTTGATGTTATGTATGGAAACCTCTATGACCCAAGAAGGAGAATCTTAATTTCTCTGACTGATAAATATATATAATCAGAGCTGAAGTATAGTGCCTTCGCTTTTCCAGCTCATCTCTGTCTGCCTGCAGTGGCCCGAGGCCATGAAAGTCAGCCATTTAATTTGCATTGGGGCCTTCCCCCTGTTGTGCTGCGAGGTGCAGGTTACACGGGTCCACGCGCTTTAAGATTCATAGACACAAACATGCTCAGGATCACACTCTGCTTTGCTTCAGAAACCTCCCCTGGAGTTTGATGGAACTAAACATCTAATTCCTGAATCAGACTCCATTAAAGTTCATTTGAACGATGAGCGTGGGTGGTAGAGAGGCTTTGAATTTTGCTTTGAATTAACATTATATTTATTTTTGGGATACATGTGCCTGTGATCAGTTTCATGTCAGTTACAATGGATTCCAATAGGAACTCGTTTTCCCCGAAGAAAAAAGATGAAAACATGCATAGACTGGTCTTTTTTTACACTCATGTTCTTGCACAGTACAGTAAAAAGGTTGGGGCCTTAAGCTCTAAATGTACAGAAGTTTTGCTGCTGAGTGATTTCAGTGACGACAGAATACATAAAAGTGCGATTTTTGGTATCACATCACTTAAACTGAATGACCTGACGTGTTATATGACTCGCTCTAATGTAAATGATGCAGGTGGGTATGTATGTCTCACATTTGGCTTTGATCCAACATTCCCCCCTCATGGAAATGCTAATGGCTTGTCGCTGGAGTTAGCATATCAGAGCGCTAGTTTCCCCGTTTAACACAGTGAAACACTCTCAGATAACAATCCTGTGTTGACTCTATTAGCCCCTTATACATGATTTGTAATATGAGATCCAGCTGGGAGTTGCTCCCGATGTGTCCCTGTGACATTGCAAATTATATTTGAGAGACATTTGTAGTCATATCACCAAGAGACAATGGACAGAGATGCACATAATATTTTAAAGCTGCACAATATTGCTAAGAGCTTGTTAAAAACACAACACTGTTTCACTATATACTGACTGTACATGCATAATGATCTACATGAGCATATAATACTGATTACTAATGATGGTACTTTTAAATTTTATTCATTAGCATTTTTTTTTGCATATATATGATGATATGGTAGAAAAACAAATCTAAAGACTCAACAACAATCAAAGCCATCAAATCAAAAACAGAGTGAAAAACTGTGCCAATCCTCAAGGAGTCTAAGCCAAGCCAATCGCAACTGTCCAAGAAGACCTCACTAAAAGTTAGTAATTTATTGCCTGTATCCAATCAGTTGGTAATGGCATGAGTCGCATATTGTCCAGCAGCAGGATGAATGACGGCTTCTAATAACACGTTGAAATGGATCCCAGCGGGGCCCCGTGCCTCCTGCTAATCTCAACACAGGAGATTCTCTATGGCGGCGGCTTTCATTGGAAATACCTGAAGCGAGGACTGTGTCTGTCTTAACAAAAGTGTAAGAGATCCCCCTATTCCCTATTTCTCCACTGGTTGTACAAATGCCCCCTCAAACAGCATGAAAAAAGAGGCTGTTGCTGCCAGCCTCCGGGCTAATGAGGGCTACCTGGAGCTAGAAAAACAATATGCTTCAATGCCTTTCCCTCCTCATGCCATTTTTCATCTTTTGAACGGGAGACCATCCTGACGTATTGGTTTACACTTGGTATGTCTGTGCGGAAGTCCCAAAGTTATTCAGTAACTTGTTGTCTGTCCTTAATAATACAAAATTGGCGGGAAACGTGTCATAAAAGGCCTCCTATTGGATAGTTTATTGATTAATGAAAATATATATTTATTAAATATTTAAAAATCAAATTATGACAAATATCAGCCCCAGGTGTCTTTCCTGGAAGTTTCTCAGCCCCCTGCAGGTAAAAACATGCACGTAGCTCCGCTTTGATATAAGCTGAGTAACGTCTTGAGTGAAAACTTGGCACTTTGTAGGCCCGCTAATCAGTGTTGCCGTCTGCTCCCTTGTAGCCGTGAGGTAGTCCACCTGTACTCCCCTCCCCCGACACCCTCCATGTCTTCATATAGAGCCGGGGTCAAGATGTTAATGCACATGTTGATACTGATACTCAGAGTCTCTGGTGAATTGTGCTATGGCTGCATGACGTGAGTTCACAGGAAAGATGTTCGCTGGGGTCACCGAGAAACATGTGTCCAGTCTCATTGTGTGTGTGTGTTTGTTTGTGTGTGTGCATGTGTGGTGTGTGTTTGTTTGTTAACCTTCGAAGCAGGGCTGTGCAGCAGCCAGTAAGCAAGCCAACCAACCAGACATAAGCCAAAATAACATTGTCCTTGTCAGACAAGGTTTTACTCGTTGCTGATGAAAAGTGAGTAAGTTTATTATCAGGAGATGACCTGCCATGTTTAATTTGTCACACTGGGTCCAAATGAGTTTGCTCTCCTGTTACTGTTTCACCAATGGCAGATGGTGGTCTTCAAACAGGATGTTTGTCCAGCTGAGGTACCCTGTTTGACTGTTGTGTGTGTATGGGGAGAGGCAGGTGCAAACTGATATTTAATTTTATTTAACTCATCCAATTGTTCCCTGCCATTTCTCCTTTAGTTTCACAGTAATGTAGGCCTTGTTTTCCCCCTATGGTAACTACATTACCATGTAACACAATGATGCCAGCATTTCATTACCTCTATTTCCCATTTTTATGCATATTGCTTTTTTATTTAAAATCTCTAACATTGCGACAAAAGGAATACTCTGTGGGAGTCTGACAATGCTGATGGCTGGCCAGAGAGTAGAGGGTGAGTTGGGAAAGGCTCACCCGCTCTTTGCCTTAGCTCTGAGATGGGTGACAGACTGTGGGCAGCCCAAGAGAAATGTTGCATTTTAGTAACAAAAAATAGAGCTGTACTCTGACTGCACCCTATGCAGACTGCTGCTATTTTGAAAATACAGTTGAACACAACTGGCCTCAGCATTAGTGCACGTTTCGTTTTTAGGTGTGCCCACAGTTAACCACTTACTTCCTTTCACTCTGTGTTTGTTTGCTTTGTTAATCATTTACGCCTGTTGATAGACAATGAATTGTATTTACAAGGTTACAAGGGTATTTTGTGTTATATTCCCTGTTGTTGGACTTTAGATCCAAGATGAAGATCATTTTATTTGTTCCAGATATAGATAAAAGAAAAAGGTGAAAGTCATGAGACACGCAGGTGCTGTGAGGGCAAGTGTGTGTGTGTGTGTGTGTGTGTGTGTGTGTGTGTGTGTGTGTGTGTGTGTGTGTGTGTGTGTGTGTGTGTGTGTCTGTGTGTGTGATCAACACTTAGCTACTTGCAGCAGGTTAATCTATCACTGTTTGTCCAGCGACCACTCATCTGTGGGCTATGTTCTGTACGTGCGGGCACACAGTTGGTGTGGTAACAGTTAGGAGTTCTTGCTGTGAGTAGTCCGTTAGCAACGTGCATTCTCTCACCCCCTCCTACTGCTTTGTGAGAGTGTTTCCTGAAAGTACAAAGACCTGGATTTATCAGAGTGCTGCTGCAACACAAGTGAAATCACACTGGGTGCAGCGCAGTTATACAGTAGAATGAAAAAACACACTCATCTTGTAGTCAGCACGGTTACAGTGGCACACGCAGTAACATGCCATGTCTATCATATCAACCATCCTCTCGTCTCTCGCTGAAGTCATTACATGAGTATAAAAAGCTCTTGTCCTCATGCTTAATTCAATCTGCAAATTGATTGAGTCGCTCCGTTCAATGTTATCTCCATTTATTTGTTTAGTGTGGGTGGCAAGACTTCGCTGGAAGCAGTAGGAGTGCCCTGTATTACAATACATTTTTACAATCCTGAGGGTGAAGTATAGGCCAGTCGGTGTGTGTGTGTGTGTGTGTGTGTGTGTATGTATGTGTGTGTGTGTTTGTGCGCGCATCAGTGTGCGTGTGTCTATTTGTGGACCTTTCCCTTCCCTATATGCTTGTTCGACAATTTGGCGACTTGCTATGTGCCTCCTAATAAAAAACACACAAACCTCTTTCATATTTTGCTCCACTTTTATTCTGTAGCAGCAGGCTAACAACTACATAAAATCTCTCATCTTTTATGGCAGTGATGCCAGTAAGCAAGAGTAACGGCTAATGTCTGTTTCACACCCTCCACCCATCCACACCTGCTCCCACATAGGACATTTTTTTTCTTCAGACGGTAACAGGGTGGTCATGCACTCTAGTTCCACAAGTTACCTGAGCCAAACCACGCACAAGCAAAACATTAACCGGCTTTTGTTCTCTTGTGTTGGAGGTAGAGACATTATTGACAATCACAGTACTTTTTAAACTTCTCTCTCCTCGTCACATCACTGAGCCTCTCCCTTCGTGTCCTAATCTGACAACTACTTGTAATCGTGGGCAGCACTGCGTGTGTAAACTTGCTTCCAGTGAGGCTGACAGAAGTAGCCTTTTTTTGTTACCTTTATTTATACAGTTAAATCCCATTGAGACTGGAGACTCTTTTTCAAGGGAGACCTGTTCCCATTCCCACTTTAACATGCACACATACACCAATAGCAGGCTAACTATAGGGAGCAATTTGGGGTTTCTGTGTCTTGCCCAGGGACACTATGACATGGTGCGGGGGATCGAACCACCGACCATGAGGTTGAGTGGACGACCGACCTACCCACTTCGCCACAGCTGCGTCGCATTTGTAATCGCAGAAGAGGCAAACCTGTGGCTGTGCTGCATGCCTGTAGTAGACATGAACCATGGCTGGTTTACATGCACAATGGCCGATAGTGAAAAACAGGCCCGGAGGTTTTGTAAAGTGATGCCGGAGGTTTTTTTCTTCTTTTTTCTTTGCCTTCGGGCCACGGCCACACCCTGTGACAAACAGGTTGCCCCTAAGCCTTATCTGGACAGGTGATCCATCACTTGTTTAAAGGCTGACGCACTCGAACACACCTCTGCTATTTGTCTTACTCTGATTTCTTTCTTCCATCGTACTGTCGTTGTTAGCCACTTGCTCTCACTCACCCCTTTTTTTAAATATTTATACCTCATGACATGAACAACGAGGGCCAGCAGGGTGAGGGTAATAGGCGTATATTATGTGTCTCGTCATCACAAGCCTGTTGAGACTGGGCCAATATGAAGATGAATGTACCCTACATGAGACACTTTGCTCCCCTCTGAACAGGACTGAACACGACTATTGCAAAAGGTTAGGTTGGGATTCTTGGTTTCAGTGCTGCTGATGTTATTCTGAGTCAGGAGGAACAGTCAGGTGTGGGGTGGGGGGTTGTGAGAGATGATGGTTTAGTTTTCATTAACTACAAGAGAACTACATGTTGTAGAGATGTCTGTTTACCAAACTGACCAAAGCGTGCGTTTTTTTCTCTTTTTTTTCTAGTGTGAGACAAGAAGCAATCACATGCTATTCTCAGCAATTCCTCACTCTTCCCTTCCATCACTCCCTCGCTTTTTCAACACCCCTTTCCCTCATCCTCTGTTTTGTTGGTGCAGTAGGTGGGCAGCGATTGTTTATGCAATGACTAGATAGGTTGACCTCTGTTTGTTTAACGAGATAGCGCTGATATGGATACACAGTAGTTCATCCGACTCCCTTCTTCTGAGGTTTTCTCACTCCCGATGTGAAGAATGCAGCCACTGCCACGCTCACCTTGGCTGGGTGTGTTTGCAGCAGTCGGTGTTTGGTTTAGCCAGCCGCTGACTTGTGAGGCAGAGGGGGCAAATTTCAACATGTCCTCAGACTAGGAATGCAGCTGCCCCCCCTCTTTACTTCCCCAGGCCTTTGACAGACTGTTTATGAGGAGGTGATGAGCAGGCAGGGAGATAGGAGGCTGAGCATACAATGTTGCAGTGGGAACAGGACAGGATATGAGGTGTGCTGTCATGGCTGACTCAAGTTTTCTTGTGATTTTTATATATGAGTTGGGAACGCAATTTTTTTTCAAATCCCCTCATAGAGTGTGTGTGTGTGTGTGTGTGTGTGTGTGTGTGTGTGTGTGTGTGTGTGTGTGTGTGTGTGTGTGTGTGTGTGTGTGTGTGTGTGTGTGTGTGTGTGTGTGTGTGTGTACTGTATGTGTGTGGGTGGGTGGGTTCATGCGTGCTTCTATAAAGTTATAGTTAATGTAAAATTGTGTAAAAGAAAATTAGTGTATTTCCCAAAAAGATTTAAAATACAAATTTTAAAGCTGTGTTTTAACTGTATCCTTGTGTCAGCATGGTGGCATCAATCAGCAGAGTTGAATTTCCACAACAAACACATGGTGACCCTCTTGGTTCTGATAAGACAGTGAGACAACAGTGAACTATGTTTACGCCTCGGTTGGGTTTAGACTAGGCCTTGTTCTCCTATTTTCAGCAACAAGCTCTGCCAGCCAAGGTTACCCAAGCACGTGTGTGATTAGCACTGGACTCTCTGCCCCAATTCTTTTGACAGTTTTTTCTGCGTGAGCAAAGTTCACACTAACCCGGCTCTAAGTGTTTTATAACACAGTCTTATCCTCTGGGTCAACTTCGTTCTTTCTTGCTATTACCAAATGCTTTAGAAGGTGTGGCTTGGTTTTCCCACAACTTTGCAGGTTAATGTTTTGAGAAACTCTGTGCCACTAGCAGCTGAAACACCTTTCGGTTGGCCACAGCTTCTGATTTAATGGCTGAGGAAGTAGAAAGGCAAGACATGTGTGCAGAGACATACACTTTCTGTAGTGTGGGAACATACACACACAAATATACTCCTGCTATAGATTAGAGAATGGGCCTCATCACTCGTAGTGGGACTCTGTGGCCCCCAGTTAACCACATATCTGGCAGAACCGCTCACTACTACAAGCCTCTGTGGAATCTCAGGTGCTGTCTACATTATTAAATCATTACCTGAGTCCAAGCCTCTTCCTCCAGGACCACTGGAAACTGTTGGCCCTCAGAGGCCCATCTTAGCCTTCCCTGGTTGTCATCACTGAGGCAAGATAACTGATTCTGCTGATAATGCCCTGTCTGCAACAGGGTAATCTTACCTTTCTCTTTCAAATGATGCAGGCAAGGTTGGAGGATGATTTTATTTTATGCATTAGTGGAAAAAAATACTCATTGTAAAGCTAAGGGCTGGTATAGATTATAGAGTCTCTGTGGTCACTTAATGTAGGTCTGGTCTAAATCACTTCTCAACTCCGTTGTGAGCCTAGATAATGATCAAATGAATGCCACAACTCACCAAGATGGTCCAGTTTACAGTACTATCTGTAATGGGGTCATTTGATCAAAGATGAGCCAGAGAACAAACTCACATGACTCATTTCCATGCAAACTTTTTTTTTGTCTGGGCAAATCTGGGCTTCAGATGTCATGATTAGATTGCAAGTGAAGATTGTGGGCTTTTTTTCAGTGTAAGGTCGTCTGGCCTGCAATGCATACGATATAAGGCTGTGGTGGAGGGGTAGAGCCTGGTACAGTTTCACTGTGTTTGCATAAAAAGATCACCTCAAAAGAGTAATATGCGAGCATGCAACAATATTTGACTAAATCGACTAACTATTTCAAGTATGCTGTAGTGTGCCTCATCCTTCCGACATGTTGTACCTCTCTGAGAAGAATGAATGATCTATCCTCAAGTATGGACAATGAAGGTTTGACTCATGAAAGACATTTTGTTTTAAATGAGCTTTTTCTGTAAAGGTTTATTTTTTTAAGTTTACACCCATTATCAGAATGTATTCCGACTTATCAGTGCGTGAAAGCTCTTGCAGTTAGTTGCCCGCAAGCTTGACTCAACAGCTTGACTCATCCACTTTCCACTGTTCACCACTGCCAGTAACGTGTCAGCGTCCACCCAGCAATGCATGACCACTCTCAGAAAAGTTTGAATGAGACCAAGCTTAAATTGTGCACTTTGACCACTCTACTATATGCGTTTGTTTCTCCCACAGCATGGCAGGCCATGTGTCACGTAAACCGTAAACAAGACTGTCGGCACCTATACCTCCCAACAAAGTGGAGCCAATAAATCATGTGCTGACAGTAAATAGTGTGTCCCAGCACAGAGCCCTGTGGAGGGAGTAATCCCTTTCTTCTTCAAAGTTCTGTGTGGTGTGTTACAAGGTGCTGATGTAGGGAGTGCCTGGGTGAGTGGACAAAAAGATCAGGTCAATCACAGAGAAGGCTAGTTGGTGTGTGTGTGTGTGTGTGTGTGTGTGTGTGTGTGTGTGTGTGTGTGTGTGTGTGTGTGTGTGTGTGTGTGTGTGTGTGTGTGTGTGTGTGTGTGTGTGTGTGTGTGTGTGTGTGTGTGTGTGTGTGTGTGTGTGTGTGTGTGTGTGTGTGTGTGTGTGTGTGTGTGTGTGTGTGTGTGTGTGTGTGTGTGTGTGTGTGTGTGTGTGTGTGGTGCCCAGACTTGTCATGGGGTCATGCCCTGACTGCCCCACTCTTTCCACATTTAATTTACAGGTCAGGTGAAATGTTTCACTCTTTCTTTGTGTGTGGAAACAAATACAAGGGCCTACTTAGTGTCTGTCTAGGTGTCACACCAAATAATTCATATAATTTATTAGGGTAGTACCGCCAAATGTTGGGTTGATGTTCAAATGTACTGCTACCTAAAACCTGTAGGGTACTTTTTCTGTGTTTAGACTAGAAGGTTTATCTGAAATCATAGCTTTTTTATGTTGCTGGGTCTTGTCTAACACCATTACAAAACTCTGATTTAATCTAACACATCCTAATCTGTCTGTCCTGTGTGTGTGTGTGTGTGTGTGTGTGTGTGTGTGTGTGTGTGTGTGTGTGTGTGTGTGTGTGTGTGTGTGTCTTTGTCTGTGTCCAGGCTTCTCACAGGAGCACCAAAAGAGAAAGCTCAATCTGTCATTGAATTGAAAAATGTCGATGAAACGGGCGCCGTCTACTCCTGTCCCATTACAGTAGATACCGGTGACTGCACCAGAATGGACCTGGTCAACACAAGTAAGCATGATGCAGAACTTTCAGACGGCATCAGTCGTTTTGATATATTTAACAGGGGACTACAGATTTGCAGTGTTCCAGAGCTATCACCAATGATACCAGTTTCTTAGTTTAGCGCTTAGCATGCTTACACTTGCTAATAAGCTCTCAATGGAAAGTACAGTTGAGAATGTTGGTTGTGTCTTAACTTTTGTAGAAATGTATTGGACAAATTCAAATGGTGACCCAGGATGATGTGACATTCGGCACTAATGTCTCTCTGGAAGTAAAGTTTGGGTATCACAAGAGTTTTAAGGATTCATCCTATGGGCACCATTCACGGCAAACCATCCAATCGTTAGAAATGTTAGTGTAGACGGCACAACAACAGTGTGTGGCTAAAAAGCAATCCAGATAAAGCTATTTAAGAGCCGCTTAAAAGCGATACTCGATAGCCTCTGTGGTTTGAGCTGATTGAAAATGTTTATCAAAATGTAAGCTGCCAAAGCAGAAATGTCCTATTCCAAAGTAAAATCCGAAACTACATTTCCCATAATTGCCCCAACAGCATCTTTTTTTGTGAGATTTAGCTTCTTTTTTTTCAACGTCTCTTTCAAACTCCACACCTCCAGTTTCTCAGAATTGCAAAAGTTTCTTTCAGGTTTACTGGAGACATTGGAAAACGGTTGAGTCATCCTCTCCATGATGAGTAGACTGACCTTAATGTGTAAAAATCGGAACTGTTTTCCCATTAAACACATACGAGTCACTGATTGCTAAGTGAGCAACTGTAAATAATAATCTGCACATGATAATCAGCTCACTTCCTCTTTGTTCACAGGACAGAGTTAGTGTGTCTAAACTAATCTCAGACTCTAATCCCAGGCATGTTCTGAAGCATTAACAAGTATTTGCTGCACCTAGCTGATGATGCGCTTCAGGATATGAAACTCTGAGAATGCATCCTTTCTTAATGTAGGGTTATTAACTGGTAGGCTTACAGCTCTCCTACCTAGAGGGGAATAGACCCCCCTGGAGGCCAAAAGTATCATATTAGTATTCATATCTGTCAGGGCATGATCCCAGGCTCAGCAAAGCTTGACTGATTGGGCTGCTCTTCCTGTGACTATTATCACCGTAATAATGTTGAATGTTTTTATTTATATAATGGATGATTGGACATGGACTGTTAATTAAATTTGTTTGGTTAAAGTATATACTAAATTAAAAGTAGAAACCTGGTTTTAAATTAAGAACATTAAAGGTGCTACAAGTACATTTGAAATGTTTCTGAAACAAGTCTCATTTTTCCTCTGATGATCATAAATGACATGTAACAGCAAACGAGACCATCAGTGCAAAGAATGCTATTTGTATATAGTTTTTCTTTGTCATGGGTACGCTCACCCAGGAACTAAAACTGGCGTAGTAAAAACACTACCGCTTTTGTCCAAATGGGGTGTAAGAATTAACTAAAAATTAGAGTTCCCCGGAGCACCTTTAATATAATATAAATGGTAAACTGTATATTTTACACTTTTATTTTTTCATTTTGATAACAAGCTTTTAAACCAGCATAAATTATTCCCACATCTGACCAAACCCATATGACCCGTCCACAGCGAGTTCATCTGAGATGGTGGAGGGCATGTGGCTGGGTGTGACAGTGGCCAGTCAGAGAGACAAGAAGGATGGACACGTGCTGGTGAGATGACACCCTGTTTTTTTTACTTTATTAGTCAGTGTCACAGGTGGCACATTATGTATAGGGTGACATTAACTGTAGCGCTGAGGGGATGCAGAGTGGGATAAAATGTGTTCGTATTTCATCTTTCTAAGTGTCACAGATGACACAGCGTCCTCATGGCAATGTTAACTGTTACATACAGCAAACAGATGTTACGCTCAAAATGCACACACCCTAGACACAATGACACATGCAGGTAGGAAATGCACTGTTGATTCATACTGTAATCATGGACATAACTAAGATATTATAAGTTCTTTTTTAATATGATTCATAGAGGAAATGAGTTTCTTTGGTCGATGAAACATTCTTGAACTATGATTAAACACACACCCCAATTACCTTTAAAACCGCTACATTTTAGGGCCCTCTGTTATTGCTTGAAGTGGCAAGGGCGGGGTCTATTTTTTTTTTTAAAGGCATCAAAGTGTAAAAAAAATACTACTTTTTGTTTTCAATGTCATGGCAATGAAAGCCATTTATTGTTTATTTTTAAGTGTACAATATACAGCACTAAGTAAGACATTCTTTTTGAATAATACTAGCTCTGATTCTCTGATTCAATTTCTATATTATAAGAAATATCAGATAAGGTTGCCAGATTTGACACATTATAAGTTAACTAAAGAGTCCATAACATACTCGAATACACACCTTTCTCTGGTGTCCAGGCTTGCGGGCATCGCTATGTGAAGGTCATCCAGCCCGGCCCAGATGAGCAGAGGCGGATGATAGGAAAGTGCTATGTCAGGGGTAACGACCTGACCCTGGACAAAAACGACGAATGGCAGACTCAAAGTTATGAGGTCTGTGACCCGAACCACGACATGGAGCGTGAGGGCCAGTGCAACATGGGCATCTCAGGCGGCATGACAGACACTGATGTCTACATCGGCTCCCCCGGCAGCTACCTGTGGCAAGGTGGGCACTGAAGAGTTAAAAGCAAATCAGAGTGTTATTTTGCTACTTAACATGGAAATAATGGGCTGGTTTCACAGACAGGGATTACATTTGGTGCGTTGCTGCAGAATTATAGTGTTAGTCTAAGCACTGGGAATACAGGTCCTTCTCATATAATTAGCATATTGTGGTAAAGTTCAATATTTTCTGTAATGTACTGATAAACATTAGACTTTCATATATTTTAGATTCATTACACACAACTGAAGTAGTTCAAGCCTTTTATTGTTTTAATATTGATGATTTTGGCAAAAAAGTAAAGAAAAACCAAAAATCCCTATCTCAAAAAATTTGCATATTTCATCCGACCAATAAAAGAAAAGTGTTTTTAATACAAAAAAGTCAACCTTCAAATAATTATGTTCAGTTATGCACTCAATACTTGGTCGGGAATCCTTTCGCAGAAATGACTGCTTCAATGCGGCGTGGCATGGAGGCAATCAGCCTGTGGCACTGCTGAGGTGTTATGGAGGCCCAGGATGCTTCGATAGCGGCCTTAAGCTCATCCACAGTGTTGGGTATGGTGTCTCTCAACTTCCTCTTCACAATATCCCACAGATTCTCTATGGGGTTCAGGTCAGGAGAGTTGGCAGGCCAATTGAGCACAGTAATACCATGGTCAGTAAACCATTTACCAGTGGTTTTGGCACTGTGAGCAGGTGCCAGGTCTTGTTGAAAAATTAAATCTTCATCTCCATAAAGCTTTTCAGCAGATGGAAGCATGAAGTGCTCCAAAATCTCCTGATAGCTAGCTGCATTGACCCTGCCTTTGATAAAACACAGTGGACCAACACCAGCAGCTGACATGGCACCCCAGACCATCACTGACTGTGGGTACTTGACACTGGACTTCAGGCATTTTGGCATTTCCTTCTCCCCAGTCTTCCTCCAGACTCTGGCACCTTGATTTCCGAATTACATGCAAAATTTGCTTTCATCCGAAAAAAGTACTTTGGACCACTGAGCAACAGTCCAGTGCTGCTTCTCTGTAGCCCAGGTCAGGCGCTTCTGCCGCTGTTTCTGGTTCAAAAGTGGCTTGACCTGGGGAATGCGGCACCTGTAGCCCATTTCCTGCACACGCCTGTGCACGGTGGCTCTGGATGTTTCTACTCCAGACTCAGTCCACTGCTTCCGCAGGTCCCCCAAGGTCTGGAATTGGCCCTTCTCCACAATCCTCCTTAGGGTCCGGTCACCTCTTCTGGTTGTGCAGTGTTTTCTGCCACACTTTTTCCTTCCCACAGACTTCCCACTGAGGTGCCTTGATACAGCACTCTGGGAACAGCCTATTCGCTCAGAAATTTCTTTCTCTGTCTTACCCTCTTGCTTGAGGGTGTCAATGATGGCCTTCTGGACAGCAGTCAGGTCGGCAGTCTTACCCATGATTGCGGTTTTGAGTAATGAACCAGGCTGGGAGTTTTTAAAAGCCTCAGGAATCTTTTGCAGGTGTTTAGAGTTAATTAGTTGATTCAGATGATTAGGTTAAGAGCTCATTTAGAGTACCTTTTCATGATATGCTAATTTTTTGAGATAGGAATTTGGGGTTTTCATGAGCTATATGCCAAAATCATCAGTATTAAAACAACAAAAGACCTGAAATATTTCAGTTGGTGTGCAATGAATCTAAAATATATGAAAGTTCAATTATTATCATTACATTATGGAAAATAATCAACTTTATCACAATATGCTAATTATATGAGAAGGACCTGTATTCCCTGTCTGGGAAACCTGTCCATTGTGCCTGAACTGGATATACAGTAACATTGTTGTCTAATAATGATGCTTTTTTTATACAGGAAATGTTCACGTGTCATGGCAAAATCCAGACCCGGAGAGTGCCTGGGACATTAGAGTCAGAGCATTTGGAGAGATGGATAAAAAATACAGATACAGTTACATGGGTAAATAAACAATATGTTTTATTTTTAACACCATATAAACTGTAGAATGGTTAGGAAACAAACTTCCTTGCTTTCGAGGCGTTATACCCCCCCCCCTCCCCCCCTTGAGTGGCTCCCTCCTGACTGCTTTCTTCTGCAGGTTATTCAGTTCTTGAGGAGAAAAGGCTGCTGAGCCATGACAATTACACAGTGGTGACAGGGTCTCCCAGGGAAGAATCCAAGGGCGCTGTGAGGTTTGGGACTGACAAATCCCCGATGGATCCAGTGCTCATCATCCCCGGGCAACAAGTGGGCTCATACTTTGGGAACAGCCTGGCTGTCACTGACCTCAACAACGACGAGTGCGTCTCTGCACACCACACAGAAAACATATATGCTTATATGATCTCTAGCATGTCCTTTTCCTTTATATTTCATTTTAAATATACAGCCCTCTGCAGTGTTTTTTTTAAAATGATGGCCTTGGTTTGATTTGGAAATCATTTGTATTTAAGATGTAGTGCTCCAGATGAGCAGAACTCAGTCCTTGAGTACATCTTTCATGACAGCCCATTCATTTAGAAATAATTTTCCCACCTTTCATACCTTATTTCATGCACAAGCTGATTTGATTCCAAATACATAGAAGTAAAATAAGAAAAGGGGAAGTGGTGGGTTAGCATGTCAGTTTACTATCTGTCACTGTATCTTGTACTTTTGAGCAGCCTCATGCTCATAGGCTCTGTAGCTCTGCCCTGTTATGCGGAGAATGCACAACACACATGTAGGAACTAAAACAGGAGAAGAAAACATGTCCTTTCAGCAGGTGTTCTTCATGAAATCATTGTGAAACCACATGTCTACCTTAAATGTAGAACACAAGTGAATACCTTCTCACTATCCACTACCTATACGCTGTGGGGGGGGGGGGGGGGGGGGAATCTGGTGTTAATACGCAGCCTAGGCTCTGTAAACTGACAAAGGATGCCGACAGTAGCAACATGCCTACAACATGTTTACCGAGCCCAGGCTGTTTATAAACACTGTATTTCTTTCAGAAACCTTGTTAGAATGTCACCTTCTGACGCGTGTGTAACATACACTTGCATTTAAAAGTATGTTTCCTTCGCAGCTGGAATGACCTGATTGTGGGCGCCCCATTTTACTTTGACCGTAAGAAGGATGAGGGAGGAGCCGTGTACATCTACATGAATGAGAATGGATCCTTCCAGAAGACAGCCAGCATGGTGCTCAAGGGTCCACCAGCCTCTGGATTCGGCATCGCAGTGGCTGCCATTGGTGATGTCAACCAAGATGGATTCCAAGGTATGACTCTGTACGCAACATCTGTTTTACACTGAGGGGACTGACCAAATAAAATAGAACTTTATTTTTGGCAGTGTAGCAGTTGAGGTACAGATTAGGAAAGAGTAACTATACCTCATGGGAAAGATAAGATATTGAATTGGAGCTTCAAAATTCTAGAAAGCCAAAACATTTGCACCGGAGTTGAAGATTCATTCATAAAAGCAGATACAAAATGATGATGATTTACTTTTCGTACACAATAGTTCATTTACTTGTGTTTCCTTTATTTTGTCCACCACTGTGTGTATACAACACTAGCGAGAAGTGTTACAAAATCTGTTCTGCTGTGAAATGGTATCGAGCTTCAGGAGAGAGGAAGCACTGAGTTCCCCACTCAGACTTTAAATGATTGTTTTCTTTTTTTTATTCAATGTTGCTAAGCAATCATCTTAGCATGGAAACATAATGTCTGTGTTGTATTTCGGACTAGCTTGAAGCTGCCTGAAAAGCGCCACCACTGGTTATTCATTTATTAGTACAAGTAGTGCTATGCTGCCACCAAGAGGGCTTTTACTGTATATTCAACACAAATTATATTATTTTCATTCTTTGTTAATGTCTGCAGACTTTGCTGTCGGAGCGCCATTCCACGACACAGGAAGGGTCTACATTTGGATGGGCAGCAAAAAGGGAATCACACAGGAGCACAGTCAGGTAACATGTGACTTAAAGCCATGGATAGATACCCTTCAGACAGGGAACCAGATGTATTGCATTCATCCCATGCGTCATTGTTGCCCCCTATAGGTGATTGAGGGTAAGTCAGTGGCAAACGGAGGGTTCCACACCTTCGGCTACTCCATCAACGGAGGGATAGACATGGATAACAACAGCTACCCTGACATCTTAGTCGGCTCACTGGATGACCGCGTGGCCCTGCTCAGGTAGAAATAAGAGAGAGAGAGGCTGTAACCTGATGTATGGCACTGTTCACTGAAAACTTCACTCAACAATTTCATGATTACCTTGGATTTTTTTATTTTTATTAGAAGGTGCCTTATGTGTCGAGAATGTCCTGGAACCCATTTGAAAAAAATTATATTTGTGTTAAGCTGTGATTCAAGGCAGCATTTTTTTTTAATTGGTTCTTGAAAATGTGGCAATGTGGAAGTTCTTCGGCTTGTAACAGTCATAACATACAAGGAGAGACATAAAATGGAAGATATGAGTCAATTCTGTCACATTTTATGGTGGTTGTCTATGTATACAATACAGTTGGATTCCTCTTTTCGTTTGATTTGTATTCAGGGCTCGACCAGTCATCCACTTAACTGAGACCTTCGAAGTCGGGCCACACATTGTGGACACTAACGATTGTCCTGAAAATAAACCATGGTGAGCCCCTACTTAGAAAATCTAATTGTAAAACTGGCTTATTGATTTTTGTTTGACACACAAGATTAATTTTTTTTCTTCTTCTTTGTGTTTTACAGCATTACAGCGAAACTGTGTATGTCTTTCACTCTCAGCAATGGAAACAAAGACCTCAAGAAAGATATCAGTAAGAGGCCTTCCTTGACTTGAATTAAATGTCTTTTTGAAAGACAAACCATGTCATTTGTCAAATGAATTGTAAAAATAATTTCCAAATTGCATAAAATAAAGGCTGCCATTTTGGAACCTGCATAAAAACTACTGTATTATTAGATGAGCTCCTGAACTCCATGCAGTGCTCTTAAATGTACCGTGTGTGATTCTACTCTAGCGGTGAAGTACACAGTGGAGGCAGACATGGAGAGGAGAAGAAACCCTCGTGTTCGTTTCCTGGACAACAAAGATGACACGTATACCGGCACCCTGAGCCTGCAATCTAATAAACAAAAGTGTCAGGATCTGAAACTGACTGTAGTGGTAAGGTCTCAATACAGTACTCAAGTACACTATATTGCACTTGTGTGTATTATAAACTGATATGAGCATTTGTGCACTGATAAACGTGTGTTTTACTTCTACTATATATTTTATTGTGCTTATTAAGTCTAATACAAGATTATTGGATGATTCTACAGCCACTTGTGAAGGACAAACTGGAGCCTGTGGTCTTTTCCCTCAACATCTCCTTAAATGAACAAAAAGTTAAAGCCAGACGTTCCCTACAGAACCTGGACTCCTTCCCAATTATCAGCCAGGATCAGAAACTCTCTCAAAGAACTGAGGTACGGAGCGGTCCATATAGTTACACTTCAATCATAGGCCTACATCTTAAATCACTAGCCTTAAGCATCTGTATGTGTAAGGAATGATTTAGTATCATTTGTTTGATTTTCCTGCAGATTCACTTCCAGAAGGCGTGTGGCTCTGACAACAGATGCAGCAGCAACTTGCAGCTGACGGCTCAGTTTGTGGATGAACAGGAAAGGCCTTACAAGAGGTGAAAGGGAATTCAGAATAATTGGACTGATGAAAAGTTTTAAAGCTGCTAGCTATGGATAGCACATTCTTTCACAAAATTCATGTCACAAATAGCTGACTCATTATTGCAATAGTTCGACATTTGGGTGAATAGATTTTCATTCACTTTCTTGCCAAGAGTTTGGTAACAAAAAAAAAATGACGCCACTCTCATGGTTGCAGCGGACGCTTAGCTTAGTTTTAGCACAAAGGTGGGAAACAGCAGGAAACAGCTAGCTGGCCCTGTCCCATAATAACAAAAACACTTACCAGCACCAACCTAAATCTCACAAGTTCCAACACAGTATGGCTTTGGACATAGCAAGGTTAGCCTTTTACACATATGTTTCCAGTTTTAATGCTGAGCTAACTTAAATGGCTGATGGTAGACTTCATGTTAAACATTGTGACCTAAGAGTGGTGTCAAATCTACTCATCTACCTATGCATTAATTAGACTAAAAGTAATCCTTGAGAAATATAAAAAATATATAAAAACTTTTTTTTTCATGTCTCCCTTTTTTCAGGATGGGTAAATTACAGGTGCTTCAGTTCAACAGCAATACGAAGTTATTAAGGCTGCTGGTGAATGTGACCAATGTGAATGTTCCTGGTCAGGGGAAGCTGGCCGAAGACGCCCACCAGGCCATGCTCAATGTCACCATCCCAGCCGCACTGAGCTACGCTGGCGTCAGGTCTCTGGTACGTCCACCGGAGGGCAGCAGACAACTTAAAAACTGTCCATTTATTGGTTATTTTGCTCATCATGCCTTGTTGAATTACTGTGTAATTACTGTCAAACTTGCACATGCATCTTCTCCAGTCCCCTTTTCTTAATAAATGTTATCCTTTGTTCACTCTTTTAATGCACTGCTCAGGAAAGTGACATACAATGCCATTTGGAAAACACGGTGATTTGTGAACTGGGGAATCCACTCAAAGGCAATGAAAAGGTATGTTTATAGAACTGTTTAACAGATTTTCACTTATAGATTTTGTCTTTTTTTTCCTCAATATTGACACTTTCTTATTTTTCTTGCCCAATTATCAGGTTTCACTGACCCTCATGTTTGAGACAGCAGGAATCGATCTGTACACACAGCAAATTGAGTCGCAGCTGCTTCTGTCAACGTACGTGCTAAATATCGATTGCTTTATGTCTAATGCTAAATATGGAAGCTATTCCTAATAGTAGTAGTCATTTTAAATTTCAGTGGTTGTGCAATAATGTCTCATATATATATATATATATATATATATATATATATGTCAATATTACACTGGCACACAGCGTTGTCATATAGTGGTTGTTCCTTCAGTGTTAGTGAGCAGAGTGACATGATGCCTGTGCCTGTGGGACTGCTGATTGAAAACACCATCAACCCCACCTTCTCCTTGTGAGTCCCATGACCTAACAACTCATGGCCTAAACTTCATATATACAATATATATATATACAGTAAAGAGCACCGAAAATACCAAGGATACAGAAGTGCATAATGTCACATCATCTTCCACATCAGCTTTTTCATGTGCACAGTGCGTAATCATTTCTACCTCTCATCCCAGAGCGAAGCAACGGGTGGAAACCCAGTTCAGCGGGACAGTGAAGGGCGAGTCTGCTATGGTCAACACCAGTGACGTGGGCAGTCTGGTGGAGTTCACCTTCAAAGTGAGTCACCTCCACCACTCTCCGTCTCTATTGGACCTCCAGGGTTGTATATTAGTAGGCCTAAGTGTGTCACCCACATGTCTGTCATCCGCGCCCTGCCTTTAGAGATATTTTTACTTTAATATTGCGTGGGGGAGGGATTGTTCTGTGAGCCATGGTTTGTGTTGTAAGAAGGCCTATGACCCGGGGTGGATATTATTTTGGATATACAAAATTGCAGTCAATTCCTGACTGCAAAAAGTCACACCATAATTGGTATTTGACACTATCTGTTTAACTGCTACTGAACTTTCCCTTCTTTTGTGATGCTAACTTTTTTTTTAACCAATAGGTGAACATGTTGGGAAAGCACCTGGGTGACCTGGGTACCCTGGCTGTGGAATTTGAGTGGCCCTTTGAGGTTTCCAACGGCAAGTGGCTGCTGTACCTGACGCAGATTGTTGTTAAAGGGGAATCAGAGATGGAATGTAACCCCACTGGAGAAGTTGTCAACCCGCTTAACCTAACTGTAAGTTTATTTTTGAAGTATTTGATCTTGAAACAGCTTCCAGAGTAAGACTGAGGAAACCTCTGAGTCTGATAGGCCTACAGATACAGATACTGAATATGCCAAACATTAGACTAGAATATGTTTTTAAACCAAACTGTGGGCCCTGCTGCTGTAAACAACAACAGTGAAACAGTTTCTTTTCAGGAAACTTTCTACTTTAAACAGTGTTCCAGGGATCCATTTTTCCTTTGAGGAAAGTTTATTTATTCATTTATAAAAATATACCTTGAAAAATGTTCACTTCTCTGACACAGCCAAAGTTACATAGTGCCCCTTTAAAGGTATTATAGGTATGTGAGAAACCAATGTAACAAACCAACCAACTGATGTTTACGAACCTAGAGCCATGACACTAGCATGGCTAACAACTATGTGACAGTCAAACACACATTTTTATTCTGTGGATTTAATTTTTTAGATACCTAGATAATATCCCAGTGCGCTTCATGAAGTTCACCTAACTATATTAAATGGTAAATGGACTTGACTTATATGGCGCTTTTTAGCCGATTTTCTCAGCCCCAAAGCTCTTAACATTTCTTACCACATTCACCCATTCATACACACACTCATACAAAATATGGCAGTAGCTGCATGCAAGACTACATTTACTTTAACTTAGCTGCCACTGAGTGCATTGTGCTGTTAACTGGCTTGTTGCACAGTTCATCCTGAAGTGAGCAGCATGAACTATAGCCTTGTTGGTGTGTAGGTGGTGATGGTGTAGGAAAGGGGTGTGAAAATTATCTCAAAGCCAAACCGCAGCTGTTCTGAAATACATTTTGGAAGAAAGAAAAAACACATCTGCGTCATCACCACATACAAACCTCACAGAGCCCAAAATAGAGAGTCAAAATGCATGCAGCCTAGATATAGACAGGGTAAAATGACAACGCTATTCTAGGAAGAATTTGGTAATGTCTTTATCAAAACCAGTAATTACCACGAGCCCTGTGATGTCACGTCTCTGTCTCATCAGCTTCCTGATTTCATTTCCCCTTCTCCCTCTCTCTCTGTCTTCCAGTTGTCTGAGAGCGGTCCAAAGCGTACCAAACGGCAGATTGTTCTGAATGAAGTTGCTGATACGAGCGAGCCACATATTATTGAGCCACAGGCAGCCATCACTGTGTTCGGTCCCCGGAAAAGGACCGCTCTTTTGGTAAGAAATGGTGCTCTCTGGGAAATGCAGGAAGAAATAAGTTATATATGCTCATCAAAGCGAGGTCTTCCCAATTCATTTGTTCTTTAACTATTATTTTATATGCAGATACTTCTTTAAGTGCTAATAAACACTTGTAGAACAGTAAAGCTGAATGGTAGGGTAAATAATAATGGAAAAACGTTGATAAATCTATATTTTTGAGAGTATAATTCACATACTGTATAAGATAGCTATGTTTAAAACGACCATGAATGCCTGCATCATATTGCTTGGTAATACGTCCAGCAGTCCTAGTGAATTTTCACTCAAGGTAACAAATGTCAACCTGCTGGTGGAGCCAGAAGAAAAAGTCAGTAGATCATCAAAATCTGGGGGTGATGCACATCTGTAAAAATGGCATGGCAATCTGTCTAAAAACTGCTGAGACATATAAGTCTGGTAGAAAAGACTAACTGACTGAGACGACCAACATTGCCATCCCAAGAGCCATGTCGCCAGGGTTAGGGCAATAGAAAGCACTAGCATTTCCACTTTCAACCACTTTAACTCAACATGTAGGCCTGCCGTAGAATACAGCCTATATCACTATGCACAGAAGTAAATATTGTATCGTCAGCATACATGCGTGAATAGATGTTTTCAGTCAACAGTCAAGATTTTTAACATCCCCCAAAAAACAAAGAGCAAAATGGTGTCATTGTCCTATGTTTTGTACGCTTTTGTAACAGTTTTTTCTTTCTCATCGTGTGTTGAAGGAGTGCTCCCAGGGGACCGCGCGATGTGTAACATTCGTCTGTCCGCTGCTCAACATGACCAATTCAGCTGAGATTTACGTCCGGTCCCGTTTGTGGAACAGCACAATGCTGGAGGTTGGCTAATCACATTTTCTTTTCCAGGGCTAGAACAATAGCAAACACATGTCCTAATGTCGTTAAAAGCGCATATTTAGATTCTGGGTTTCTACAACCTTTGACAACCTTTTTTTAAAAAAGTGGTTAAATGTTTGTGTGTGCCCCTGCAGGACTACGAAGACACTCTAAGAGTTGAGGTCAGAGGTAAAGCCACACTCAAGCTCATTACAGATAAACCAACCATCAAGATGACCAACCAGGAAGCCGCGGTGCGTAATGAAGATGACGATGATGTTGATGGTGATAATCATTATTTTGTTGACTTATGATTTTGACTTGACTTGCCTCTCTGCACCTTTCTTGTAGTTTGTAGTAGACATAGTACCGGTGGAGGGGGTGGAGGTGCCCTACGAGCTCCCGCTATGGATCATCATCGTTGCAGTCGTAGCAGGAATCCTGCTGCTGGGAATAATCATTTTTATACTACAGAAGGTGAGACAACCACTCATTACAGCACTGATTACACTGTCCAGAGTCAGACACAGGCCTTTGGATAGCTTTGAATCTCCCTGCTACGTTTTTACTCACACCAACCATCTCTTCTGGATTATACAATAGCCCATTCATATGTCTGATCTATACCTTCCATATTGAGCCGTTAGTCTAACATTTGACTTACCCCCCACCACCACCATGCACCCGCCTCCTCCGCTGGCAGTGTGGCTTCTTCCAGAGGGCCAACAGGAGGGAGATGTACGAGGCCAAGGCCCAGAAGGCTGAGATGAAGATCCAGCCCTCTGAGACAGAGAAGTTGACCGAAGACTACTGAGGCCCCAATGGGGGCAGCACACACACTTGTGGGGCTTATGGGTAACAGCACTGATGGATTTTTTGCTATAGATGCTATTGATTCCAAAACTTTGCTTCGGGTGTGAATCAACTTGCCTACCACTTAACTTTTCTCTTTATCTTTTGTGTCCTCTATTTGTGTTGACCTAACATCGCTTTCACTTCCCCTCCAGGCTAACTCTGTGCATTTAGCTTCTGATTATTAATGTCACGCTTTTCTTCACTTCTTTATCCGTCCTCATCTCACCCGGTGTGGGTTAATCTTCTACCTAAAGAATCCTAAATCCCCTTCTCAACCTGTCATGAATCCCAGCTCTCCTGCTGTCTTAAGTGTATCCTTTTTAATGTCACCTCTTCCTCTCTCTCTCTCTCTCTCTCTCTCTCTCTCTCTCTCTTTCTTTTTTTCTATCCCCACTAGCTTGGATTCTTCAAGCGAGCCATCTACTACCGGATAATGCCAAAGCACCAGGGGGTGAAAGTTCCCAAGGCTGAGCGCTATCGGTTCTATCTTGGATTCCAGCCTGAGGAGCCACAGAAAAAGTATTGGATCACCAACTGGACAGAGATGCAGCGTTACTACTACTGAGGCTTTTCCTCCAGGACCCTGAACCCCCTCGCTATCACACTGGTTTGACCTGGGCCAAACAAAGAACATTGGGCTATGTCCAGCCACATGGACTTTGCAGTACATGGACCAATTGTGGATAGGGCATTCAACTTTTTTTTTATTTAGTAGATTTCATCAACTTTTTTTCAGTGCAATATACTGAACATTTTGTTTCAGAGATTGTAATTTGTTGAGTATTTTTGCTGAATGCAGCGTTGTACAGTGGAAATTGGGGTCGCATTCAAGAGGTAAAATGTAAATTGATTTGATCACGTTGCTGGCTTTAATGTACTGAACCCGATGTTTGCATGTATGTTTTCATTTCTTTCTCTCTTTATCCTCTGAGCAACATTGTCTCTGTAATCGGAGGAATGCATCTATCGATTTGTTTTTCTTTTCAGTGATTGTGTATGTTCTTTTCCGCTTTTTCACCAAGGCATGGTTCTATACTGTGTATGGGGTGTCAAACCTTTATCATTTGTTTTTGAGATTATTTTAAAACCGAACCTACAATATGTTGACCAGCATCCACTCTGTTATGAGTTGACAGGCATTTTTCTGTGAATGTCTATCAACCATGATTGGCAAGCGTTGCATAGGTTAGAATCTATTATGCAGTAATGTTTGTGATGTGTTTTTTTTTAGGGAATAAATACAGAGATGTACAGAGAATACTAAGCCCTCACTGTTGAATGATACATTCTATGGTCCAACTGGACATGTTTTAATCACCCACATTTAAATCACTGGGCACACACTTGATTTCTATTTATTACACTGTCTTGTGTTATTACAGTAAAGAACCTGGATCTGGATATCTTTTTAATAAAAATATATCATACAGGGAGTCATGACACTGGATGAAACGATACATGTTGTTATATATGTCTGCAGAGTGTGTAAGCTCTAGCATAGATATCTAAGTGATTAAATGTACATAGTGACAAGTTTGGATGAATTGTCTGTTTGAATAAGTGCAAATGTGATTGGCCTTTGTTCCCGCTGTTCCGGAGCTTTGTATTTTTGTATGAGACAAGAGAGCCGACACCTGGATTGTTTCCAAGCCATTGTGGCCTCCATTGAGGACAACCTGCAGCGCTGAAAATAGAATGGACCATACAGACAGTAGAAGTCTGCAACTGAACGGCCTCAAATGGGACTAAGTGTTGCGTCACCAGACACTATACCGTCTCTGTGAGTCTGTGGTGGACTCATTCTTTACAGTGCAGTTTCAATGTAATTAAAATTGTTTTTAAATACCTTTGCAGTTTATTCGCTCGTCCTTCTGTGTCCTCCATACTATCTAGTTCGTACAGGTACAGTAGGCAGAAGAATAAGTATGTAATGTCTTTATTTTAAAAATGCAACAACAACAACGACAACAGCAAAACATAATAAAATCAAATATTGAAAACATTTCTTATGCAATCAATGACTTTACAAACACTCATTCAAAACATTTCCGCCCTCAACATTGCAATATAGCAAACACATTACATGATTGTAATATTCTTTGCATAGGCAAAAATTATTTGACTCAGTGTATACAATAAATATACAAGACAAGATAAGGAAGACCATAAAATAAAACTAATTTGATCAATACTGTACACTACTCAAAACACTTATGTTCACATTGAGGTTGGCACTGTGCTTGCTACAATAAGTCAGGCCTTACTTTAGCCATAACCAACAACTAAAACTTTTCTTGACTTGAGCCCTTGAGCTCCATCGTGGATTGGTACATTTCTTTGGGACCTTTTTTTGACTTCCTGTACTTGTAGGCCAATAGGACGGTGGCAACCAAGAGGACCAGACCAATGACCAGCAGGATCCACTGGCCAGCTGTGGCAGCTGAGCCATCCAAACTCATTCCCAGGAAGTCCACCGTACTAGCCTTCACTTCCTCTTCTGTAGACACACATAAAATGCCAAGTCAGTGCAATGCTGGACTGATCACTCATAAGCTCACTCATTCACACTTCACATAAACAGTATTAACAAGGTGTAATTCTCCAAATGAAGGGATCAAGTCAAGATGGACTGGACAGGTCTAAAGAGAGTGTGAGCGTTGTTGCTTACGATGTTATAAATAAGCTTCATGGAACATCTCTCTCCACTGGGTTGGTATTAATGCCACATAATAATAATCAAAATGTTAAAAAGCAGGGTAACTTTCTTTTAACACGGTATAATTTAAAGTCACTTTGACCTTCTCTCTATTCTTTCCACATACAGTACTACATTTTTCGCAAATAATTTTATCAATCTCATCAGTACGCATCCATTCAGCAGGACGTCCTCAATAATACAAGAGGAGCAGTAGTTGGCAGATGCACAAATGTGTGGCGGGACCTACTCGAAACATCAGCAGCAGGTCTGAAGTCATATTCGGGCCACCCGCGAACTTCATTGTTCTTGTCGTTCTCTTTCTTCAGCCATTCGATGAGGGGTTCGAAATACTGCAGGAGTGGCTTGGCACTCATTTTGGGCTGGCCGGTGATCATGGCCATTGCCTCGGGCCACGGCTTACTGCCGCCTAGCTTCATGGCATCACTGTAAACAAAAGAAAAAAGCAGGTCAGAGAGGAGGGACAGAGGAGACCAGGACCCGTGGCCAAAGTGTCCCAAAGATAATACACATAGAAGGCTGGAGGTTTTCACCAGCTGCCTTCACTCTCAAACACTAAAATCATTCCTATCGAATTTAAAATGTCTTGTTACGACCTATAACAATGGGTGATACAAAGAGGAAGTTTTTGTTTTGTGTTGTCAGAATATATCAATTGTTGCATGAGGCATGAGGTGTCTTATGGGTGGGCACATCTGTGTGTGTGTGTGTGTGTGTGTGTGTGTGTGTGTGTGTGTGTGTGTGTGTGTGTGTGTGTGTGTGTGTGTGTGTGTGTGTGTGTGTGTGTGTGTGTGTGTGTATGTGTGTGTGTGTGGGTGTGTGTGTGGGTGCATGTGTACTTACCCCATCAGCTTCCCAGCCGCTTTAGATTTGTAGATATCGCATGTATGCAGAGGCCCAACGTGCCCTGCAGCATTACACAGAGCCTGGTGGAACTGGAACTGGATGAAGAAGCTCACAAAGTACCTGATAGAGAGAGCAATAAACACGGGCCGTCATGACTGGGCCTCATCGCAGAAAAAAACTAAAACTAAACAGTGATTTATTTCTGTGAACCACAAAAGTAAGAGCATATGAGGTTCTGCAGTGTGTTCTTTTAATTCAGCCGTAGTTCATTGTAGTTTGTTGAAGCAGTTATTAATCAGTCTCTGCTCAATTGTAGGGGGGGGGGGCCTGTTGGTTCTGCCAAATCAGGAACATTTACCTCACGTAGGGAACGTTAGCAGGGATGTGGAACTTTGCACCGGGGTCAAAGTCATCCTCAGTTCGAGTTACAGGTGGAGTCAGTCCCTGGTACTTCATTCTGTGATGCAACGAAAAAGTACAATGTAGTTACTACTTCTTTCATTTTTAGTGCATTTTTTTATATTTCAAGATGATAAACATTTCCCTTTGTAAGTGTATACATGCTGGTGAACTTTACCTGAGGTTCCACCATTCTTTGTTGTACTCGGACGGTGGGATGCGTCCGTCAAACACCTTCCACCTCCACTGATCCATCAGGTAGCCGAAAGGCAGGAAGGCGATCTTGTCTAGGGCCATGCTCATCAGGAAGTTGATATCACTCTCTAAAGAAGGGAACCCAAACAAGTAAGTACATTTTTATTTATATAGCACTTTTTAAAACAGTTAGGAGAGAACGGGGGAATCTGAGGCATCGGGTAATGTGAGCCACCCCCTGTATCTAGGCAACGGAAAAAAAATTTGGTCATGTGAGATATATCTTTTCAAGCCCCTCTCATTTCCCCATGGCCCTGAAAGAGAGGACCTTATGGTGCTGTGGTAAGCATGTTTTTTTCACCAAAATAGGTATTTTTCATGTAAAAGTAAAAACTGTTGTGCCAAAGCAAATGTATTCACGTAGAGAAACTTCTATCATACGTGTTGATGAACTACCAACATATAAACACCATGTGATGATATTAGCTAAAGATTAGCCTGAAATGCTAAGAGAGGTAGTTTTTTTCTCAAATTGTGGTGGTGGGGGAAAGTGAGCCAAATGCTGTGGGGGAAAGTGAGGCAGTGTCTCACTTTCCCCCACCATGAGGCACAAGTTAAGTTTAGTCTTAAACATATTTTAAAGGTGAAGTGAGCGGTTTATTTATATTAATTTAAGTGTTAAATCGCTCTTTATTCATACAGTAATCACTTACACGATGTGCGCGTTTCATAAAGCCAATCTCTTCTTCTTCTCTTGCTCAATAAGCAATTAAACTTTATGTAGTATCCCGAAATGTTATCCAATCACAAGAGAGAACGCTACAAACCGACACCCGTCCGCACCCGTCTCACTCATGGTCTCACTGCCGGTGCACGCCAGAGCGACACATGGGTGAATGTTTATGAATGGAATGTAGAGTAGGCCTAGTTGTAGAGTATGACAGGCTGATGTTATAATCCAGTTGGGTCTTCTCCTGTGTTCTGAGTCCCAGGCTGTTCTCACTGGTTCTGATTTTCCTATGCTTTGACCCCCAGACACAAGCTGGCTCTAAGGGTCCTGTATTCTGACCCCCAAACTGTGTTCTAATCTAACTGGTTCTATCTTTCATTCGAATCTTATTAAAACCTTTTGAATTATAATATGTTGTATTTGATTTTGTTCAGAGTTACTTACAAGTGTTTAGAAAATTTGCTTTGCTTAATTGACCAAACCCCATAATTCTTTTACTAGTCTGACATTAGTTCTGGAATGTGTGGCTAGCTTTCAGGATTCTAACTGTTACAATATGTGTTGTTATGGTAGTTTCAGAGTGGATCAGTTTACCCCCAGCTGGTTCACTTTACCCCCTTGATTTTTCTGGTCTGTCTCAGTTTACCCCTCAGCTGGGGTAAAGTGAGCCACATGACAACTTTTTATAAAACAATCATATTTTCACTGCCCTTTGTCTTGAAAAAAATCTGCTAATGCCCTTTTCTAGGTAACATCTTGAATTAATGGGAAATGTGTAAATTTGAGTGATAAATCATTTTAGCTCGCTTGGAGGGGAGCAAATGTAAAAAGTGGCTCAGATTACCCCGTTCTCCCCTACCGTTAAGAAGTGCTTTACATGGCACACAGCCATATTTAAATTAACGTTTACATTAAAAAATGCAAAAACTATCCAAAACAAATTACATAAAAAAAAATGGGTATTGAGGAGCCTTTTGAAACAGTCCGCGATTTGTGCGGATCTTATTTGTTGAGGAAGCAGATTCCAGACTAGGGTTGGGGGCTACGACTGAAGATGCGCGATCACCTACTGACTAATGGTCACTCACCATGGTTGTTTTCGACCTTGTCCAGGAGGCCGATGCTCTGCAGATGTTTGGGCGTGGACACAGACAGCGCTAGCACATCACCAATGGCCTCGTGGAAGCCGGGGTTGGCGCCGTCGCGGAAGGTGATGGGCTGGTCTTTGTACTGCAGGAAGTACTGGATGTGGCCCATCTCATGGTGCACCGTGATCAGGTCATCCATGGTCACCACAGTGCACTGTTTGATCCTGGAGACACAGAGAAGGACATGAGTACAGCAAAGTAACCCATAAATATAGTACTGTTCATCTCCTTAGGGTCTATGCACTTAAGGGCTGAACAATTAAGTTGTTGAATCCTAAGATAAATAAATATCCGGGAACTTGGTAACATAGCAGTTCTACTTTTAAACCTTGTGTGGAGTTACTGGCACAGAAGATTTCTTGTACCGGAAGCACTTTCGCAGACAGAAAAACCATAGTGCATTTAACAGACATGTCTGAAGACTTAATGTATTCAAGCTGCTCATTCCATTTTACTACTATTTGATGCTGTTTACCACTTTGCCCTGCGGATCATTACAGGGGGGAAATAGTCTCTCCACTGTGCACTATAATAAAATTAAAAAGTATGCTGGTCCTCTCTAAAACATTATCGCTTTTGTTAGAAGCAGTCTTAGTATCAACTGACATCTCTTATCAAAAAGCTTCCTATGCCGAATGTAGGCCTAAGTGCTTACGTGTGACTGGCTATGCCTGTATTTTTTTGTATTATCCTACTTCAGTACTTCTTTAGCCACTTTTTGTCTGAGTTGGCAAGTTTGTGTTTAAATGAATATGTCTGTAGTCATTTTAGGCAAGCCCTGATAATACCAGTTTATTTCTGGTTCCTACCTGAAGTCTTTTCGGTTATAGAAGTCCCAAGCAGATGCGTGGCACACCACCTCGCGTCCCTCCGGCTTCAGCAGCATGGATTTCTCCCAGAACTCTTTTGGCATGGGCAGCAGACCCAGGGAGGTGAAGAAACTGTCGGATTCCTGGAACATTCTAGTCGCGTTCCAGCCCTGAACGGGAAAAAGAGGTTAACAGTGAAGATGGGGATACATACAGTATATAAAAAGTTTGGCAGGCATTGCGATATTGAACATTTGGAAAAAGATACGTTTAGAAAAGAGTGAACAAAATGTAAATAAATAACGGTTCTAAAAAGGATAGAAGTGAAAATACGTGTTCCCCTTAGAAATATGTACACAGTATAATGATGTATTAAGTACCCTTCATGTCAGTTATGGACGGCTGCTGCTTTCATGCAGTGACATTTAAAATCCTCTGTATATAAATATTTTCCTCCTGCACAACATTTGGATCAAACTCCCGTAGTCTTATTTCCAAAGAAACAAACCAACCCTTGAACTCTAAAAGCTGCATTGCGAATGGTAGACGAAAGTACGTACAGTATGTGTGTGCTCTGTCTATGTGTGGGTGTGTCTTTGTGTGTTCACGTGTGCAGCTGCGATCATAATGCAACAGCTGGTTTGTGTGTTCATTCACACCTGCTTCAACATAGCCGGAGTGGCATCGACCTGCGTGGCTTCGGGGTAGGGTATGGCCAGATCCATTATGCCGGACCACGTCTGAGCCCACATGTTGCCTGATAGGAACAGAAAAACATCATGTAAGTTAGGAGGCAAGTTGTCCTCTGCTCTGCCAGTATTAGACCAAGTGGGATTTGTGCCTGTGAGTCCTTACAATCCCTCACCGTGTGGAACTGTCACACTCAATCTTAACGCCTGACGCCTTTGAAAGCAAATCTAAATCCTGCCTTAATCCAAACGCATCTACAGCCAACGGCAGAATATCAATGGGGTTCTATGCCCCATCATGAAAGGAGAGTTCGGGCTAGAGAGTAAAAATCCGTTAAATTCCATTGTGAAATTCTACTAAAGTGTGATTTTTGTTTTCCGGGACCTCAGCTTGAAATTCCCTGAAAGCCTGATACAATGAAAATCAAAAGGTCTGAAGCCAGTGTTAAAAGATTGTTGTTGTGACTCACCTAACAAATGAGCAGGAATGGGTCCCTTCAGGCTGATGTACTTGGGGCCATACTTTTTGTAGAGACACCTGCGGACATAGGCGTGCACATTCTGATAGAGCGGCTCCAGCTCCTTCCACAGAGCCTCCAGGTCTTCCTCGAAGGTCGGGGTTTCATACCAGGAGCGCCAGTAAGCTCCGTTGTCAGAGTGACCTACACAAAGCACCAGGGATACAAACATTCATCAGTGGGATGTACTGTATTGTCTAAGCCTTCAATGTACTGTGTGATGACTATTTCTATGGCCTTCTCAAGTTGGATGTAAAATTACTCTACAAGGTCTTACGTAGGATGACCTAGAGGAAAGGTGGCCAACTAGTAAACAAGAGGTTGCTGGTTCAATCCCCGGCACCGGACAGGAGGTTGTTATTTCTATGACTAGTGGTGGGCTGGTATTACATCTACGGTGCCCACCATTTTTACCACTGTGTCCTAGAGCAAGGCCCTTAAGGGGAACCGTAATGGCTGACCCTGCGCTCTGACCCCCTCTGAAGTGTGGTAACTTGAAGGGGTATATGCGAAGAACAAATTTCGATGTAAATTGACGAATAAAGAAACTTAACCTACCATTGAGGGTGGCAGCCTGGTTGGCCAGTTCAACGTATCTCTCGAAATCTGTGCGTAGTACTTTGCCAGCAGCATCTCTCCATCCCTTCCAGGCGAACAATAACTCGTCATAGTCTCTGGACTCTGCCATGATCTTCTGCAGATCTGTAACCCAGCAAAACATTTTTCAACAGACCAACTTTACTCTACTTTATATAAGCTGTGAAGTGCAGCAGCGCATTTATGATGTCCTTTAATGGGTTTCATCTTTCCTTGTGAAATACTAACAAAAGAGGTGATAATTATTCCTCCGTTACTGAATTTTATAGTAACTAAATGTAATTATATGAATGAATTACCAACAATGAAACAATACTTTGTCATGAGCTAGCTGAAATCCTACATTATTCCTTCCATTTAAATGTTCTTTAGTCAATATCTTATTATTAGGACTGGCAGGTATTGCGTAGTCTTACCCGGATCCAGCGGGTGGCACGTCCCATCTTCCCTGCAGGCTTTAGCCACACTGTACTTGGTCTCCATGTTGGATAGGATGGTGTTGTACTGAAAAGGGTAAGCACATTAAATGAAAATTAAGATCCTACTGGAACCTTCAGCAGTTATCTAGGTTTCGATGTTTGTTAATGCACTCGCAGATTTCTAACAGGTGCAGGAAACAGGGTAAGAGCAACAAGTGACTATAAACAGCTCCTAGGGCTCTATGTCTGGTCCAGAAAGAGCATTCCCCTTCACTACAACACTACGACAGGGAAACTAGGTTTAAGAACAAACCCCAAAGTATTTGTCCATCTTGTTTATTTGTAACTTTTCAAAATTTGGCCTTTCCACCACATTCATATTGGAACACCTTGGTTTTCTCTATGTCTCTCAATGGACAGCAAGATAACTCTTTTTTACCTAAAATGACTGGATAGCATCAATACTATCCATTCTTAGCCAATTGAATCAGCCTCACAAGACAAGACAAGACAGTCTGTATGGTCTTAAATGTGCCATACATGTTTGGTGAATTAAACTAGTAGGCTATCTATAACGAAGAAGAAGAAAAAAATTCTTCAGTAGCCACCTCCCTTTATTTTTAAACACTTTCTGTGCAACATCATCGAGAGATCATGATGTTTTTCAAACTTAAATAAAAACAGAAAAAACCTGTTTCCAGATAAGACTATTCACTTTTACTATGGGCCAATGGCTGTTTGATAAGCAGTACAACATGTTTGTATTGTAGGCTCAGAATTCAATGCTTTTGTGCACAGTTTGACGTGCGTTAAGAGGTCTGTGTGCTTTCAGATTGTGAGGGGGTCGACTGAAGGCTTTTATTGAAAATGCGACATGTCATTATGCTTCAGAAAAAACTTTTGAGAGAAAAAAACATTACAAACAAGGCTCTCTTCTCACGACCACTGTAGCTATTAATAATACTTATCCTATGAGAAAAGGTTTTTATTTGTGTTCACCGCAGGGATCTAACATTATGAGTGAATCACCAAAGACATCTGGACGTGTCTGTTACAGTTTGAAGCTAACCAGCAGGAATCTCTTTACATTTTAATATTAGAAGAGGGAGGGAAAGCTTAGTGCTCTTAACCCGTGCTGTGTGTTAATGGTCTGGGAACCACACAGTTTTGTTTATTCCTCATCACTAGCTCGAGCCGATCGACAGAGTGAGCTAGGCGTAGAAAGAAATGTCCCTTTAATTAGCAACTTTACTGGTTTCCAGTTGTTCTTCCCAAGTAGTGTCTATACATTAAGCTATCATGTGGTAGTCTATTTTCTGCATCCCTGTTGCTTGCACACAATGCATTGTTACTTATGGGTAACACACTTCTCGTATTTCTGTCTATTATCATCTCAAAAGAACAACTGAAGCTTTCCACGCTGTGATTTCACTCAACCAATAAAAACTATTTCTGCCTTCTGGAAGCAGCTCTGTCTTGATTATTATTATTTTTTTTGGGAAAAGTCAATTTCCTCCACACCTCTTGCAGTTGTGCCGACGGCAGTGCGGCCCTCTCGATGTCGCTGATCTTTTCAATGCTGCGTTTGACCGAGTCGTCCAGGAAGTCAGTGGTGTCGTACAGACGGGCCTTCTCTCCATACTTGAGGCTGTGCTCCGACATCTTCAGGTTCTCCGCAAGCTAGAGAGGGAATAAATCAATACCTTTTAATGTTTCTAACTCTATATAGTGTGACAGTGAAAAGAATGTGATTGGATGAATGGTTGGATAGGTAAGTAGATAAACAGATAGGTACATACTAGGTAATGAGGTAGATAAAAATAGGTTGATTAGTGGATCACTAATTCAATCAATTATATTGATTTATTGACACTTTTTTGATTAAATCATTATCATAATTGTATTGATTCACTGACACAATGCACAAAATCAATGCAATTCATCTAATTGGCATTTGACTGGTGAGAGTTGAGGCTTAAACAATGCCAAGGTGATGTAAGTGGAGTCTCACCATGGCATTCTTATTGTCTTCAGTGATGTCGGTGTTGTACTTCCAGGAGGCCTCAGTGTAGGCGTAGCGCACCGCCTCACCTGTGCTGTTGTACTCATTCAGAAATGTCTTTGCATCAAGCTCATCTGTGTTCTTGTCTGATTAAACAACAAAAAGGACAAGGTCAAGCAAAATGCAGGATGCACACTGTCAATAGACATTCATGTGAAAAAAAGCATGCCATTCCAGCAAAAATATAATGTGTTCCTAAAGTACGATCTTAATGTGTAAAGACCACAGGCATCTCATACATTTATATTTTGCTGGAGCGATAATTGTCTTGGAACATACTTGGAGAAATGTAACAAAGTCAAATAAAAATTGTAATATTATTAATCCTGCACAGCCAGCATTTACTTTATTTTTTTCGTTACATCTTGGAGAGAATATAGCACTACACATTTTGGCCAATATTCCCTTTCTCACATGCTGATTTATTCGGGAATGCAGGTATAATTCTTCTATTGCATTTTCTGATTCCTTCCAGATAATGTTTACCAATCAGTAACCACTTAGAGTGTTAGCTCAAAGTCCTCCCTTACCAATATCCTCAGGGTAGCCCTCTGGGATAGGTGGAACCCAGTTGAAGTCAGGCCATCCCAAGGTCTCATTCACATTTTGCTTTTCCAGCCACTTGATAATGGGATCAAAGTATCTCATCAGAGACTTTGCATCTAACTTGTTGGTGCCTATGGCATCCTGGAGCACCACGGGCCATGGTTTGGAAGAGCCAGCCTGAAGGATTTTCCTGGAAGTGGTAGAATGACATAAATTATCACAGCTTTACTGTTTCTATAAACCACTACTCATACACTGTGTAATGAACAACTAAGGCACAATGAGGAATGCTTACTTTAAAATGGCCCCGGCTTCTGCAGATCGGTAAATGTCACATCTGTGCAATGCCCCTGTTTGATTGGCTGCGTCGCAAAGTTTTTCATGAAGCTGGAACTGCAGGATGAAGCTGACAAAATACCTGCCGTACAAAGAATTGTTCGTCATTAAAAAAGACAGACAGAAATAAATTAGACATAAATTAGTTAAAAATATATTAAACATTGCTAGAACCAAATACATGAGTTGAGATGGGTCTTAAATTCTCTACTATTTGGTAATGTAAACTTTTGTAAAGTAATTTACAAAACTAAAGTGGCCCTCTCAGCAAAGATGCTAACAATGCTGTGAGCGTGTGTTCCAGCAGGATTGCAAGTGCGTTTGACTGACTCTCATTCCACACATTGTTAAAGAAACCAGCTGGGGAAAGAGGCTTTTTAAATAGAGCCTTCTGCAACACGCTTCCTGCAATTGTGGGGTTTATTGCTTTGTTTGAAACCACACTCAAGTGATAGTAATTCAGTCCACATTGCAGAAGATTGCCTTCATGCATATGTGCAGGCACATATGCACATGCATCATGGTTGCGCACTAAAAACCACTGACCTTATATTTAAAGCCGTTGTAACTTGGGTGTCAATCAGACTACTCAAAAAAGAAATGTATACATGTCATGAAAATATCAACAGTTACTATACCTGATGTATGGTGTGTTCCCAGGGATGTGGTATTTTGCCCCAGGATCAAAGTGCTCCTCCGTACGTGGGGTGGGTGGGCAGATGCCTTGGTATTTAGTCCTTTAAAATGAAATAAGAGACATATTTAGAATTTAGCAATATGGGCTAAATGGCCAAGACTCGATTTCTGCAAAGTTTTTCAGCCTTTAATGATTTTTCCTTCTTACTTGTTCAGTTTTATATATCTATTAAGTATCAGGTTGGATCTCTATGCCATCCCCACCCTTCTAGTAGCAAAACAGAGCAGCTCGATTAAATCTGCCTGAAATGAATGTTACTATAACCTAAAACCTTAACAAAAAACGTGAAAGGCATAGAACGTAGTGATGAAATCAGATAATGATCACCTGCATCTGCAGCTTCCCTCTGCTCTGCTTTATGGGATTTTATGGCTAAGTGTGATTCCAATTCAAAGCATTGGACGGCCATGATTTATCAAACGTCATGTTTATTTTTCATTTTATTGTTTAGCTGTCATGCCAATAAGTTGAATGTTTTGGTTCACTGGCATCGCTCTAATGGGGGTTGTTTATGGCCAAGGCAGGCAGCAAAAAAAAATCTACTCAAGTCCAATATATACACTATGCCATGTTAACTTAAAAGCTGATGGTATGTGAATGTTTTGTTCACATCTTGTCCCTACTGTTATTGAGTCATTTAAGTCATTTCCTAAACAACTAAAAATACTGGAAAGACTGGAAAACGGCAAGCTTCTCCTTTTCCAAAGCCAGTAACCACGGGTTGTCGTGCAGCCTCGCGTCATCGATTGCAACACTCCAGAGAGTTACTGTACCCTGCCAAGAAAGTCACTAGACACTTAACTGCTTTCCTATGTTCACAGTCATAGCTGCTTAGCTGTGTTAAGCTAAGCAGACACCAGAATAGCCTTGTGTTTACTGTATATATTCAGTAGATTTGGCCTGTGCACAAAAGCCTACCTGAGGTGCCACCAGTCGGCGTTGTACCGCCCTGGAGGCGTGCTTCCACTGAACACACCCCATCTCCACTGGTCGATGAGGTAGCCAAAGGGAAGGAAGGCTATCTTCTCCAGCGCCATCTTCAACAGGTAGTTGGTATCACTTTCTGCAGAAGCACAATACAGCATTACATGAAGACATCACAAGATATTTAAGGATTCACCACCTCAGTTTTAGCAAAGTATCCAGAGGCAATTTCAGTGGCTTGGATTTTAATCATTCTTTTTAAGTCTATTTACCATCGTCAGACGTCACCGAGTTCAGCAGTTTGATGGTTTGCAGATGTTTTGGCGTGGAAACTGAGAGAGACAACACGTCTCCAATAGCCTCGTGAAAACCGGGGTTGGCGCCGCGACGGTAGCCCACAGGCAGGTCCTTGTACTGCAGGTAATACTGGACATGCCCCATCTCATGGTGCACAGTAAAGAGCTGCTCCATTGTTACTGTGGTGCACTGCTTGATCCTACAGAGGTTCAGACATCAGTATAATTGACTAATGGCGTGGTGTTATTAAGTTGTTGCAACAGGGTTAGCAATCAGTGTATTAACGGAAGATAAATGTAAGGTCATTGTAACTCAGCTCAAAATGTTACCTAAAGTCTTTGCGATTGTAAAAGTCCCAGGCAGACGCATGGCACACCACCTCCCGACCTTCAGGCTTCTCCAGCATGGATCCCTCCCAGAACTCCTCAGGCATCGGCTCCAAACCCAGAGACGTGAAGAACTCCTCGGACACACGGAACATGTGCGTGGCATTGTAGCCCTAGTGAGGAGGGAGGAAGTCACAACGTAGCTAGGTGATATAAAACAAAACTATAATCATCTAAAAACAGGGAAAAGGTTCTTTTTTTGAGATTCCTGGTTTATTTGGGGCAATTTTCTGAAGTCACTGTCTTCAAGACCTACAGAATGACACAAAATGGTTCCCCCACACTTACTTGTTTGTCCATTTCATCGGTCACATCGATGTTGGGTTTGTCCGGAAATGGGATCATCATACCATAAATATTGTTCCAGGTCTGGGCCCACATGTTTCCTGAGGGTGAGGAAGAAAACACACTTAAGCAACGAGTCTATCTTGTTATGGGTAACTCCGTTCAGAGGCACTGTAGGAAATGCCTCCTTCGCAGTAATGAGATAAGCACACACAAATGAGTAGCCATGGTGGGTCTGCAACTTAATACTCTGAGCCTGTATTGTCCCTGGCATGAGCCATTACATTTTTTATGATTTTCCAAGTCTTTTTTTCTAATTAATTATCTTTTTGTGTCTCAGCTGGGGGTTTGGTTGGTTGCAACACACCCTCGGACCTTAGTTTCTCAACCCTAATTTCAAGCTTGATATGAGTGCAACAGGGGCGTTGCTAGACCCTTTCTACCGGGGCACATGCCCCAGTGTTGATCTGCTGTGCCCCAGTAAAGACAAAATCTACACCTTTAATTCACCCCAATATCTTCACATTTCATACACAAAGCAGGCATTCAGAATTTCTTCGGGGGGCCTGTGCCCCAGTAGAGTGTAGCAAGTCCCCTGGAGTGCAATATCACAAATGGCAGCTTTTGAAATGTTGTACCTAGCAAATGAGCAGGGATAGGTCCTTTAAGGTTGATGTACTTAGGACCGTACTGCTTGTAGAGTTGCCGGCGCACAAAGGCATGCAGGTTCTGGTAGAGGGGTTCAATGGTCCTGTAGAGCTCCTCTATATCCTGTTCAAAGGTGTCAGTCTCATACCAAGAGCGCCAGTCAGCTCCGGTGTCCGCAAACCCTAAAAAGGACAACAACAAAAAAATCAGTTTCACTCTCTTTCTTGTTTTATTCCTTTTCTTAAGATGAACCAGTTAGTAGCATTATGAACCTTGTGAGCTCAATGTCAATGGTCAAGGGGAAGGTCTTACCATCAGCTTGCGAGGCTTTGTTACTGAGCTTCACAAAATCAGGGTAGTACTGTCTGAGAGGAACACCTGATGCATTGTGCCAGCCCTCCCAGGCAAACAGCAGCCTCTTGTAGCTCCTGGAGTTGGCCATGATCTCTGTGAGATCTGCAAAATGAAAAAAGATCCAACACAGCCTCAGTCACCAAGAAAAGGATTCGGAAGCTGAGCTAAAATGGCGTGCACAATCAAAACAAAAAGAAAAACTCAAAAGATGTAGGTTTTTTGCTGAAATAATGAAGACGTAGAGGTGTTAAGAGGATTTAATGCTCTCTCTCTCTCTCAGCAGGAAAAGACACAAGCAAGACATTAGCTTTGAGTAATGAGCTGTCATGTTAAACAACATTTCTCTACTAAATGCCAGAAATAGGAAATGAAGGTAAAAGGAGAGATGGTTGAAATGATAGGAAAGTTGACAGCCTGTTTGTTATTGAAATGACTTGTGTGAACGGAGTGTACAAAATACTCTAAATAACCCTGTTTCACCTGAGATTGTTTCCAAGATAAGAAATCAATAATCATTCAATCTCCTTATACGTTTATGAGCGACAATCTAAAGAAGAGAGGGTTGTTATTGTTCTCTTTGTCAAACTACGTGCGTTGGCAGGCATTTCTCACTCTTATGTTTCGCACTGGTTGCCAACATTTAAGTGAACAATAGCTCCATTATTCAAGACACAGCATCAGGCACGTTAAAAGCCACCACCGGCATACTGTTTCTATAGCTTTGTACTCAACACTCGCTGGGCAAATCCATAACACTTCCTTTGGAAACCTCTCTGAAGTCATTCTGCCCATCCTGTTACTTCCCCAAGAGCAGATAAGATCTAAACCACTTACTGTTTTTCTCTCTCTAGACTTCCCCTCTCCCCATCGTTGTTTGTTTTTATATTCCCTCAACATTTGCTGTCAAATAGCCCCCTGTGTTTCAATGCAATTCATGCATTTTTTCTTTAGCATTTATACTCACGAGGTTCAAGGCTCCAGCTTATATTTGGCGACGGATGCACCTTGGATGTTGAATAGATATTGTCCATGGTGCTGGTAATCTTGTTGTACTGGAGACAAGAAAAGGTGATTTGAAGTCAGTATTTGACGCTAAAAAAGGGTCAGCAGCTTTTTCAGTCCCTGCTTTTTCACAGAACCAAAGCATTGTTTTGTACACATTCACCCAATCACACACAGATAGCAGCAGCTACCACGCAGGGTGCAAGCTAACTATTGGGAGCAATTTGGGGTTTCAGTGTCTTGCCCAGGGACACTACGACATGTGGCGGGGAGACGGGGGATCAAAACCACCGACCCTGCACTCCAGTGGACGACTGCCCTACCAACATCGGCACAGCCACCCGTACAAGGAGTCACACCAAATGACCCACGAGATAATATTACAAACAGAAACAAACCTCCTCTCTTTCAGCCAGGGGCAGGTTGGCAACTCCAATGACCATGATCTTCTCCATCAGTTTCTTGTCGCTGGGAGAGAGAGTGTTGAGAGTCGCAGTAGTGAAAACCTCCTTGGCCTTTGCCCCCCATGCTGAGGAGAAGGCCTGCTCTTCCAGGGATGCATTTACCTAAAGACAAGAGGAAGAGTTGGAACGATTAGGACACATGGAAACTCTTCATTTCAGGAATTACTTTCAGCAAAAACAATCTTAAAATTTTAATTCCTGACAAGAGGGGCTCCTTTAAAGTCTGTCATTACACATGCCATCTTTTCAATGTTTGGGTATAGTGACATCACAGAGAAAAGCAGAAAGAGCCCATAAACTGCAGTACGAGTCAGTGAAAATGGCGATGTTGATCCCTCTGTCAGTCTGTCGATCGTTTTGGTCTCAAGAAAAATCTTGAAAACAATTGGATAGATTGATAATCATGACATTCACGACAGAGGATGAATCCCTTGACTTTTTCTATAGTGCTCCCAGCAAGTTTATAATTGGGGCTCATCGGGAAATGTCTCGACGTCTATGGCATTTGTGACTTTTACTCTCACACCGTCAACAGGTAAACATGTCACTTTGTCAAACACTGATTTACCTATACGCTATAGTTAGGTTTTCATAAAAATGTACACTCTCTAGTTATTTAACCCCTGTACCTACAGCATGTCTTCATTTTTGACTTAATATGTCCCTTGGCAGCTGTAGCAACACATCTTTGTTCTAGGATCAATAAAGTGCTCTATCGGTCTATATGGATCAAGGACATAGTAGCAAAATAACCCCCGCTCAAGGATATATCTTTCTTTTTAATGCCTTGGGTACACATTCTCATATATATCCTCACTGAATCCTAGGAGCTTTCTTTTATTGCGCCCTGGAAAGTCATGAACATGTGGTGGGCGCTCCCTCCCAGTAACATAATGACAGTGCTGGAAGAATGGAAGTCAAGGCTGCTGTCGATACAATGCCTGGGTAGTTTATGTGTGTCTGTTGATTTGCTCCCATTGCAAATAATGATCTATACTGTTCTATTGTTGCAGAAATATGTGGTCCAATATACTGTGCCTTCAACATCCTTTGTGCCTGAAAAATAAATGTGTTGTTGTCTTGTGTTGAAACACTATACGTTGTTTGATGATGTAGTTAGTAAAATACAAATCACACTGTACATTGAGCTTGCCCAGCAGTCACACTTGGGAACATAGAACATATCCACACACACACACTAATGTTGGTGTAACCCTGAGTTAGTGCTCACAGCCGCTCACCATTGTCTCAACACACACCCTGATAACTGGAACAGTATGTAGCTTCACTCACAGTCGTGTTTTTAGTGAAGCCTTCCTTATCTATCCTTCTCCCAGCCTTCACTAAAATAACAGGCTGCCGGGAGGGGAAGACCGGTGACAGTGAGTCGAAGTATTAACTTTGACCTCCGTGCTCATCCTCTCAATCTCTGTCTGTTTCTCAATCGTTTTTATTTTCTTCTCCACCCCACGCCCATCCATCCATCCACCCAGATAGTCACATTCTCAACACAAGGAAGCGCAATAAAGATAAGGCTAAAGTCCCCCCTTGTTTTGCTGATTTTCTTTCCCCTCTAGGTTTTTTCTGTTGTGCAAGCCATACGCGTTGTCATTTGTGACAGGGCAAAGTTCTAACAGTGACAGTAATTCATTGTTCATACTCATTTACCTATTTGAAGAGATAACCTGTATGAGGACAAAAGATAACTGGCCTTAGCCTTGAATCCAACAATACTGAAAGAGCTCGGTAGCTTTCAAAGTAAATACATTCAAGTTAATACAAAGGTAAAGTGTTATCTGCCTGTATATTTACATTTGAGAGTATACAGTATATCATATCTTTTTTTGTTAAATTCTAAAATAGAATTTTGTAAAATGGAGTATCATCTTTCTATATATATTTTTGTAATGAAAATGATATTTCTCTGAATTCACATGTTGGTCACTTTAAAAGCTGGCAGCATGCAGTGATACAAATGACCGAGCCTCAGGTCTGATTGCGACACTTGAAGGCGGCTGGTGTTTCATTGTGAGGTTCAAAGGACATTGGTCATTGATATCCAACCTTGTTGCTTTCTATTCTGCATGATTAGACGCTTGTGCACTAGTCCTTATTCAGTACGGTCCTCGACACTTCAAAACATGAGCCTCATTTGCACCGTGAACAAATCAAGCTTACCCATGAAGCTGCACGGGCTGTGGAGAACGTGTGTGTGTGTGTGTGTGTGTGTGTGTGTGTGTAAGTGTACTTGGAACATCCCTCTCCCTCCCCCCCCCCCCCGGTTGCCACATCTGATAGAACTCAGCACTCTGACCCACTTTGATCATCCCAACTTCAAACTGTCCAGAAACAAACCCAAATCATGCTCGTACATGGAAGCCACAAGCCTGCTCATCTTTCACCCTTACATCACATACAACCTACTGGAGAGCAGAACGCATTCCTAAGCCTGACCCCGTTGACACCATGTGTGGTGGGGGCCACATCTACACCTGTTCAATGTGTGAGGACACTAGTGTTCAAACTCTAGGTGGTGGTACTGGTGTACTGAAAACCCTGTTGTGACAGCCGTTCGAAGCAAAAGAAAACAGAGCATTTACCCTGTGTAAACGTGTCATGAAACTGTATATCAGTGAGCTTGTATGCATATGGTGCATATGGTGAGATGCAGGTGCAAATTCCCTTACAAAATGCTTTTTTTTTTTATTCCCGAAAAGGTAAGTCTGCAAATATTGCCACATAAGTCTTTATGCCACCATAAAGATTTTCAATTAGTGTGTGTAGAACTGAACTGTGTGGAAACAGTCCAGTTGATTTAATTTATTTTTAGTCGAGTAAGGTGTGCTCATTCTTGATTAGAATGAAAACCTGTTGCCACACCTACCCTTTAGTGGAATATAGCAGGTGTCACATTCTCTCTGTCAGAAAATATCACAAAAACAAAGAGCCAACATAATAGTTTGCAACACCCTCTAGAGATGAATTGAAAGCTTGTGGACGTTGGCACAGCAGGGCACTCAGATCTCCTTTCTATTACCAGTAACACACAAGCTGAGTTGGCAGAGTTGGGAGGAAACCGAGCATGTCATTCTGGAGAGGGATGAATAAGGGGGGTGATCTCCAAGTCAAGCAGGGCTCAGCAGCTGCACAGAAACCCTTGACCGTGCAAGCATTTAATGATGACGAGGTGCCAATACTGGCAAGAATTGATCTAAACTGGCCAATAGCATTACCAAGCTATGAGATGAAGGCTCAGTCGACATTTTCACAGCGATATACTTAAGTGCAAAGGATGCTGGAGTTTGTTCGTACCTGAAGCTCGGAGTTGTGCGTTGTTATGTTGGTGTTGTAGTTCCAGCTGGCAGAGACACTGTAGAACAGAACCTCCTCGGCTGTGCTGTTGTAGTTGTCGAGGAACCTTTCTGCCTCAGCCGTGCTGTTTGTATATGGCCCTGGAGTCCAGTCGTTGGCCACGCAGAGTCCACACACAGGCAGCAGCAGCAGAACTGTCCACAAAAACCTGTCCACCCTGCTGGTGCCCATTGCTGTATCCTCCACCAAAGAGAGAGAGAGAGAGTGGAAGAGAAAAAAAACTGCAAAGTGAAACGAGTTGGGAGCTAAAAATACACTTGCTCCAACGAAGTGAGAGTACACCTTCCCCCTGGAGCTGTTTGTCTCATCCGCTTCTTCACTGCTCCCTTTCTGAAGCCTCCCAGCCTTGCCGCTGGTGAAATGCTCAGTAGCTGAGGAGGCAAGCTTCTTTTAAGTGCAAGTTTAACCCAGCCCACACTTCTCTGTAATAGCCTTCCCCTCTTACCAATTTACAGCACTGGTCATAACCCCTCCACCACACAGGTTCCCTTTCTTACAACTATCTTCTCCACCCTCCCCTTCTTTTTCCTGTTTACCAGAACAGATTGGCTAGCAGTAATCTTTAATAAGATGCAAGTTTCTGAGCAATAAGAAAATGACACACACGTGCAGTGTTCCTGTCTGTCTGGAGCATCTGGGAGGGACTGCAGATACTTTTTCTCCGTTCCCTCCTTCAGCTGAATGACAACAGAGGGAGGGGGATTGGCAAATGCAGGGGTAATAGAAGAGAGTGGGGATAGGGGAATGAAATGGGAGGGGGGGGGTGACAGGATTGAAGGCTGATGGTTGAAATGGCTCAAAGAGATCAGCAGAAAAAGTGAGAGAGGCAAAATCAAAGAGGGCACAATGTAACAGTGCAGATATTATAATGAATATTAAACCCTATTCTGTATGCAATGGACTATTTGTCAAGCTTGTAATACAGCATTTAGATCAAAACACAACAAATGTTTTTGGCACATTCAAACCTGCATTAATTCAGTTTTGGGGGAAATCGGGGAAAACACACGTTATGACCTTTTTTAAGTTGTGATTCATGATTATGAAATCAAATCCCTTCTTTAATATTTGTGATGGTTAGTTTGTTTGTGCAGTAGCCATTCGATGTGTTTACTTTCAATATCAACCTCTCTGTACAGTAGTTTTAATCGTGGGTGCCGGAATCCGCTGTCCCCATGCTGCATTTACTATCTTACAACATAAGACATGGCGTGTTGATTTATAGCCGTTGGCCATTGAGTCCATCAATATATTTTATTAACCTTTATAATCATCACATGACAGCAGTAATAATACTTAATACTTTATAATGTCCAGTAATGTCCAAATGGTCCTTATCATCCAACAACAGGCTCCCCCTAAAACAGAATGGCTTTGATGGAGGAATAAATAGTGTTGTTGCTGATACGATGTTTCCCTCTTGAACAGATAAAAAATGTACGTTTAATGATGCTGACGTTTTACTTTCTGAGGTGAACAATCTCTGGAGGTGACTGTGGCGTGATCTCTTTGATTGAAACCCTGAGCGTGTGTTTGTCAGGTCAAAGCAAAGCAAGTCATTATCAGCTCACAATGAGGCAGTGATAGCTATTAATGAGTAGTTCAGGGGTCATTATTGGGAACAGCTTGGGATCACAAGGTTAAAATCCCACCACACTGTCTCGCAGACAAACCTCTGTGCTGAGATCTGCCTCGGTCGGGCCAAGATAAGCCATTTTTAGATATCTGCAGAGCCATGTATCTAAGCAGATATCTTAGAAGAGATAACTTAAATCGGAAAAATAGGTCCATGGTTCTTGTACGCAAACTTGCTGATGTCTTAGGAAAACGTGAGGCACATGTCCAACGTTTGAACCACATGGAGTGGGCTGGCTACTTATTGACAAAGTACTGTACATCCTAGCCGGGCTGATAAAGATGGATGGCACACTGTGATGCAGCAATCAGGTGTTTGGAGGGCGTGTGAGACTTTTCACACACTTCCACGTGTGGCTGAAGATGCCTTGTCATGGTTATGACAATGTTTTCGGGAAGGATTAAAAATGAATTGATACTTTTGTTGTGAAAAGAAATACATCACAAGATTTTTGTCTTTTTTTTTTTTTTACAACAATAGGCTTAAAAGCTGAGAACAGTTGGAGAGAAGGGCAGCAGGAGCCTGAAGATTAACTGGAATTGAGTGAACAATAAAAGACAATAAAAGTCCACACAAAGAGTGTCTCATTTTGTGTGCGTGAGTTTGTGTGTGTGTGTGTGTGTGTGTGTGTGTGTGTGTGTGTGTGTGTGTGTGTGTGTGTGTGTGTGTGTGTGTGTGTGTGTGTCCTGACAATGTAGTTTTTCAGCAGTCCCCGACACAATAATTGAATTTGGCTTTTTCTTTAATGGAAGTCTCTGAAGTGTGGAGAGGCTGTGATGGCCTGCAACATCCAATCTTCACAAACAGGTTTATGTTGCAGACCGTTGGACATGGATGCAGCAGTGTACCGTAGGCTATGAGATGACATGTTAAAGGTGCTGTAAGCGGAATGGTTCTTTTAGCTAACTTCCTGTCAGTTACTGCAGTTAGCAGTCCCCTCGCTCGTCCCTACGTCACCACATTAATGCACTGCGGTCTTAAAGCAGCAAATTATCTAGCATCATCTCAGATCCATAAGTGTGATAAAACATGATAAAAACCATCAAAACAGACATTGGGAAGGATTTTTACCTGATCCGCCATTGTAGGCGCATACACATTCACCCATCTGTTGCTCTGGCGTGCACCGGCAGTGAGACCATGGAGTGTATATACTATATATGAGTGAGACGAGTGTCGGTTTGAAGCGTTCTCTCTTCTGATTGGATAAAAATTTTGGGATGCTACAATAAGTTTATTTGCCGATTACATGCAAAGCAGCTGATTGAGGGATCGGCTTTATGAAACTCGCACATTATGTAAGTGATCACTGTATGAATAAAGAGCGATTTTACACTTATAGTAACATAAATAAACCGCTTACTTCACCTTTAACACTGTTGGCAGAGCTAAAGTCCACTTTGTTTTACCTACATTTTTAAACTTCATGCGGAAAGCAACGAATATACCAGCTTAGATGAATTCATGTTATATTGTATAGTCATAGTTTATGTTTCCTGTTTTACAGAATCCTTAAAGCTGTAGTCTGGCCTTTCCTAGTGTCCGTAAATGTAGTTGCAGGCACTTCAGGGCCAGAGTTTCTTTCAAACCCGAACATTATAGACTGTATGAAGCCAGTATATTGGCAGTTCATACCTGCAGAATGCTTTCTTTGTGTGTTCTGATCCAACATTGTGACCCAGAAGTTATAAGAAGTGCAGAAGAGAGTCTGTATCGCACTAGTCTGTTGGCACTAGGCATGCCTGCTGCATTCAATTGCACGTGGAAAATCGGGAACTTCAGACACGGCAGCACACACAGTGTGCAGAATGAACTTTCCATCAATTCTGAAAATGTGGGACCTAGGACCATGTCTTATACAAACCATAGACTCTATACGAAACATAAAAACAAAATAAAAAAACTAACAAATGTACTAGTATGCACACAGGTCTGAACTCAGTACTCCTGAGTCTGAAGCTCCCATGTCCTGAGTAATGAACGCAACACGGGTAATACGACATAGGCCCTCCGATGGTATAACAGGGCAAAGCAGCAAATACAGGTGCTTTCATCAGTGGGTCATATGCTCAATCACCATTGTTTTTACTCACTAATTGATAGATAGGAACTTAAAAGACAATAAATAGATGTTAATGAGACGGATTACATCTTTAATTTATTGAGGTAATAATGCTAAAGAGTCATCCGTTACGCTTCTGTAGACACTACGAAGCAATTAGATGATAGATAATGATCTTTAATTATTTTTAAGGAAAGCCAACCTGAGCAATACCAGGACCCTGAATCTAAAGCAGCAACCTGGAATCCAGCCATCATTATTCAATTGTTTACAGTCATGCTTCTGCCCAAATTACATTTGGCCAATTGTTTTTTTAACCTGAACAATGCAAATCTCTATGATTCCTTCTTGTTTATGAACTTTGGTGACCTTACGTTATTCCCAACATAGCTTCAGCCAACATCAACCTAATCAAAGGTCCAATCAGCAGCAATAACTATACAGTACAGGTTGGAGTTCAGAATATTATTTGAAGACAAGGGCTTTGCCTCCTCCATGCTACATTTATACTAAATGATTATCGAATGAATTTTGTCTATGAACAATGGAGTCTGTGATTATAAAAATCTGAGATAAATAGATCGTTTTTTTCCACTGATGCAACACAGATAACATCCCTCCTTTTACAATGTTTTAATGTGAGAGGAGGAGAAACCTTTCTTTCACACATTCTTCTAAATAATAACTTTGTTTGAGGGTAAAGTCCTGTTCCACAACTAAAAATCTCCGTCCGGTTTGCACACTTGGGTGATTGGGTTGTATAAACAAGACCGTAAAAGAGAAGTGTGCTCTTCATGCTCCACTGACTGATATGCGCTTGGATTTGGATTGCAGCGCAGCTGGACAGCTGGGCAGGGGGCCCAGAGATAAATGAATGTTTCAAGGGGTCCGGGATAAACATTATGAAAATGTTAAAGCAGCATTGTAACTTCAGCGTTCTGCAAATGTGACCTTTCTAATACTGAGATTCCAGAGGACAAAAAGTACATCACAATACAGCAAACAGTGTGGGTGTGGAATAATGATTGGACGGATAATTGAGGGTTACAAAAACCTTGCTTGCGCATTTGAGGCTCAAGAAGAAAATTACATAATGTCTGAGGTAAGCAGGAGAAGGAACTCATGTAGGCCTATAGAGTATTATCCCTTTGCTTAGAAGCAATGGGTGTCTCTCCACAGTATATTAGAGTCCAGTGTGTTGAATCTGTCTGTATGCGAGTATGTTACCAGCTGTATTGAATCATGCAGTACAACATAGCAAGCGGACGAAATTAAAACTATTTGTCAATTCCACAAAATATAGTGTTGTTCATTATTATTGTACATGATGAATTGTAACCTGCTACCACTTGATTCGTGTATAAAATGACACGTGGCTTAATTATTTTGTGGCTCTAGATTGTGCTGACTGAGCACAGAGAAGAGAGATGTTCAATAAAGGAATAAAAGTCATCCATATAATCTCTTATCAGTAGACAAGGATCTGATAATACCTGGTTCAAACTCCAACAAACTGATAACAAGTTTTGATTATTTTCAAAGGAGGACTGACACTCTCGATCAGGTCCTTTTTAAAAGAACATTATCTAATAATTGTCTTGGTGTGCATTTTAACACCATTAGATTACAGGGATTCGCTTTGAGCTACAGTAAATGCTAACACGCTCACAAGGGCAATGCTAACATGCATTGATCTTTAGGAGGTATAATGTTTACCATGTTCATCACCACCTAACACGCTAATTAGCGTGCTAATATTTTCTAATTAGCAATAAACACAAAGTATGGCTGAGATTGTTGGGAAAGTCATCCATTAGTATTGAAAATTCACACATTCACCTGAATATGGTGGTAGCTAAAAAGTTAAAGAATCCCCAAAGTTAATATCCAATACGGGACTTGCTTGCACCACATTCTGTGGCAATCCATTCAATAGGCCTAGTTGTAAGATATTTCAATATAAACCCACTAATATCATGGATGTGCGTAGAGGAAAGTCAGGGATCACACAAAAAACATTATTCATGGTCTGGAAACAATAAATACTGTGTATACACAATTTGGGGTTAATTAAGTAGATGTTGCCTATGAGATATTTCACTTAAAGGGGAAAAGTCCTTTGACTTAATTGTGCCATAGGCTACCTTCTGTTTTGCTGAAAGAAGCCACATGGTTTGTACGATAAAATAGATTAAATATTAAGGGTGAAAAAATCCACAGAGACTGTAGATTTTCTGGATAATGACCATCGGACCAACGGCCTTTCGGTCCAATGGGAAATATGTTGGACTATTTGGCAGTCAGAATAGTGGCCCTTCGGAATTGTGGGCAGTCCCAAAAACGCCAACCTCATGACAGTGCTAGATAAAAAGTCAGAGGATTCTCAAAGTCATTAGGATAGCCTACATTCTCTGGGCACCATTCCGGAAATTCAAACTAAACCGTCTAACAGTCTAAAAGTGGCCCTTTGGACATATTCTTGAATTATACATGATAGTCGACATAAATGCTGGATTACATCCTAATAAAATGTTATGGTGGTCAGACTGACACATGCCTTGAGTGCTGTACCATGTGAAAGTGTCCTGATAAAGTGACACATGGCAAAACATGTGCACCCATCACAGTACTGTGTAGGCTATTGTATCAGACCAGACTGTTTAATTGAAGCAACAGAAACCTCCAACGTTGCGCGCGCGCACACACACACACACACACACACACACACAAACAAGCAACACAATAAGGGTTGATGTAGAAACCAAATTGTTTACACAGGATATCCTGATCAACACAATGTATTTTGACTTGGCGGAGCACTTTGTAACCACATAACAATGTTCTGCTCAGAAATGAACATTAATGGGTGGGCTTTTTAATATTGGGATTTAGGCCTAACTGTCTGCAGCTTTAAGCTCTTTGACCAGTGACCACTACCACCATCATCCACTACCACTACCACCACCATCATCATCATCATCATTATCCACAATGTGGTTTGCAATATGCATCAGCTTATCGCCAGTCCATAACAAAGGCACTTTTCTCTACACTGCACTGCCCTCTAGTGGATTGTATAAGGAGCACAAGTGACTGAGTTTATGCTTTATATACACCTGGTATCTAATTATATATTTTATATGGTATATGCGCTTATTGTCTGTGTACAACGCCTTTAACAATAGCCTACATAAGGTGTTTCATCCTTCTTTTAGAGACAGGTGCGAGTTGTATGTGTAGGCATACCTTGTGCAGTTTGCCCTGCCCTGGGAACAGCTGCTCTACACACAAGTGGAAAATCTCTGCCCTGAGGTAATTCCGCGTTCGCCACAGACCAACTACCTCCCCGTCTCGGCTGACTCCTGCCAAGGAAAAAACAAAAGAACACATTAAAAGCCTTTTCACGTCCTCCCCGGTATCAACTTTAAGGCTTGTTTTTGCAGCGCCATAATGGGAGAAATTGCCGAGCAGAAGAACTTTTCGCGAGATATTTCTCAGATATTTCAGGAGGCGCCAGCTGCCAGGAAGGGTCTCGTTGATAATCACAGCAACCTCCTCCGGGTGGCGGATTACTGCGAAAACAATTATCTCCAGGTGAGTAATGCAGGTGGAGAAAGCCACGATAATTTCCATTTAAAAATAGCATGACTGTTTGAGATCTTTCAAATAAAGAAAAGAGTGTGAAGCTAAGGATTGTTTTTTAAGGTGGTGGAATGTAACTAAGTAGATTTACTCAAGTACTAGGCCTACTTCTGCTTATGAACACTTTTATACTTTTTGCACAAGTATTTCCATTACATTGCTACTGTATATTTCTACTCCACTGCAGATCAGAGGGAAAATAATTAACATTTATTTTTTTATTTATAATTGTGGCAGCTGTCAGGATTTTTATTGCAAAGCATGTGAGTTTGATCTATTATGTAGTTGAAATCAAATCCTCATTGATAACATAAAGAAGCCGCTCACAGAAATGCATCAATGTTAATATTCCAATTGAAGATACTCTCGGTTTTGCTTGAATACTTTTACATTCTATTTTGATTACATTTCTATTACATTTTTCACAGGGTTGAACATGGCATAGATACATTATTTCAGGATAAAGGAACATACAACGTATACGTTTAACTTACAAGTACATTGTTATGCTCTGTCTAGATTTAAACTCGCAGCCCTTTTTTTCTTTTTAAATCTTGTGACAAAACTTTTTCCATCACTGTATTTGACTTTATGTAAAAACCGTCCCGCAGGCAGAGGATCCGACCAAGGCTATGGAAGAGGCCAAGGCTTTGGCTGCCCAGTCGCTGGCCAGCGTGACCTACCAGATCAACAGCCTGGCCAGCAGCTTGCTGAGGCTGCTGGACACACAGGCCACGCAGATCAAAGACATGGAGTCCTCCGTCAACCTGCTGTCACTGGTAAGGAACCCCAACCCCACACCTAAAACTACACCTGAGCTCTGACCAAAGGAAGCCATGCCACCTCTTCACAGCGGGCACATAGCTATCTCAAGCAATTAGAAGGCTGCAGCGCACCCCTTTAATTGTTGAACAGAATAATGAACTACAGTACACCTTGTTCAGAATCCAACATTATTTGTTTTTCATTCTTAAAGGTGCCATGAGGAACTTTCAGTTTGGGTAAATTCTAGCAACCCCTTTGGACAAAAGCGGTAGTGTTTTACTTAGCCAGCTGTTTTTCCTGGGTGAGCGTACCCATGACAAAGGCCTTAAGAAAAACTATATCAAAATAGCATTTTCCCTCTTGATGGTCTTCTTTGCTGTTACATATCATTTATGATCATCAGAGGAAAAATTAGTCTGTTTCTGAAATATTTAAAAATTCCATGAGCTATACTGTACACACACCTTTTAACAGGGGATGTGAGAATCCAGTTCTCCTGTATTGTTGATGGGGAAGAGGCCGTTCACACTGTGTTCTGTTCCAGGCTGCAGCTATCTACTTCGAGAAGGTGGGCAGGAGAGAGATCGGTAGTTTTGCTGTTCCCAGAACCAAGAGTCGCTCCAAGCTCCTGGCCGCACCCGCTTCAGGCAAGGAACAAGAGAGAAGATACCAGAGAGTGCCAATATCATTCTCCATCTTGGATTCCGTCGGACACTGTTTTCAGGTACATTTTGAGCTTGAGTCCATACAACTAACAGGTCTATAGCACAATGCATTCCCCCCTTTTATTGTGATGCATATGGCTAACGCCTTCATATTCTGCTTGCCCACAGTTTGAGTCGCAGCCCACACAGACGGCAGACAGCATCCAGAGCACTGAAGAACACTCAGTGTATGTAGACTATGTCCTCCTTTACCCTTTTTGTTGCAATATTGGTATTACATTTTTTTTTTTGTACGGATGAAACTATCGAGATATAACCTGGTAATAAGCAAGTTTGGAGGTGTTATCTTTGGACTGTTAGCTTTATATTTAGCATACAGGCCTAGGAGTAGTGTCAATCTCTTTCTCTATTTAGTAGAAAAATTCACTAAACCAAACGTCATCAACTATTTATTTAAACCGTGGAGCTACAGTTCTATTTCTCTCGGGATGTCCTGACTCCTTGTAGAATAGCTGAAGGTCTGTTTTTTATCTCTCTTGTCTTGTACGCAGAACCAGTTACGGCATCAATGTGCCACTGCCATCGGTGCCCACCTGGGAAAACGTCTCCAGGCCGGCCAATGACAACAGCCTCCCTGGCCCTCCTCCTCCTCCTGCCCATTTGGACTCCAATATGACTTCTTCTTCTTCTACTCCACCACCACCACCACCACCTCTGCCCTCCATGACCTCACCAACATGTCCCCCTCCACCGCCCATAATGTCAAACAGCATGTACCCTCCTCCTCCTCCGCCCATGTCAGGAGCTGGTTCCCTCCCTCCTCCACCTCCACCTCCTCCTCCTCAAGCATCGGGAGCTGCTCCTCTTCCCCCACCTCCCCCACCCCCACCCAGCACTCACACTGGCACCTCTGGTATCGTGCCACCACCCCCTCCACCACTTCCCCCTATGCTACGCTAGCGAACGTTATATAGTCATTGGAGGGTTTTTATTCTTCTTGGAGTATAGCTCAGATTCCTGTGTATATAACTGGCAGGTAACAACTGTCCCTGCGTTCCATATCGCAATACTCTTTCTTTTTACTGTTCTACACACCCTACAGTTGATTCATAAATAAAAGTATGAAGTTAGCGTGCAGTACGCATACAATTGGGACATACTTTTACTTATTTTATTCATCATAACATCACGCCTTTAACTCGCCACTTGCTTATATATCTGTCTCATCACAGTTGTTTTCGCCGATGTGATGTTAGTTTTTAAGCATGCTGCATCCGACCAAATGTTTTGGGACATCCTATTTCTTTTCTACCATACTGAATAGCAGGAAAGTATAGATATTGGAATGCAGGGTGTGAGTGGACAGGCTGGGTATTTGGCATTAGATGGATGTGTAAAACGTGTGCAGTGTGTGAAATGTTTCCTTGGCCTGAGATAAACTTTAAGAATAAATAAAATCTTGAAAACAGTCAGTGCAGTGGCTTCAACCTTGTGTTTGAGGGGGCCCAGTGCGAGCCACAAATGATATTTCTTTCCCAGGGGAAGAAAATCCCCTTTCAAAGACAGACATTCTGTTGCGGCAGTGATGCCTCCAAACATGTTTCAACAACATCTCTACTGCATTCCTCAGAAACAAGCCGAAACAGGGGCCCTTGTGTTTTCTTATTTCATTCATTCTCTTAGTACATATTTGTGTTCTTTATTAAAATATATTGTAATCAGTAAGAGTTACATTATAAGCCAGTAGTACCCTTTAGCCCAGTGCTAGGTTGTTTAAGTCAATGGCTGTAACCTCGACAAGCCCTCCTGCTCCTTTAAACAGGCCAATGAGGCTATAAAATGTCTGTCGCAAGTCAACACTCTCCTTAAGCTGCACTGCATGGCTTGTGCTTGAAGGTAAGCTTTATTTTCAGCATGGCAAATTTCAGATCAGTCAGGAGAGAGCTAATCCAAACTTGTTCAATAATTTTCTATAAATGTTTGACTCCGTTCTCTAAAGCCTAAAAACTCAAGGAACAGCCTCTTTGCACTTATTTTATTCAGCATGTTTGGCTGCTGCCTTTCAATTCTGCATACGTTAACTGATCCAAATTCAAGTCTATAATTGTGCCTATAGCCACATGTGTTGCACAGTTTAAACTTTTAACTGTAGCGTTATGTAGACAGACGTTGCTTGCCAGTAATTAAATCTGCCACAAAGACATTCTGTTTATGTCGGTGTGTGATTTAGGGATACAAAGAGATAAAGAGATACCTTTGAACTTTCCTCGCAAGACTGTATTGCAAAACTAAACATTAAACTGCATGAAATGACAGTGACATAGAGTGACAGTCATCAGGTTGAAAAGCTTTTCCTTTTTTTCTCAGGCGTGAAAAACCTGATCAAGAGCAATACAACTGTCATGGTCATTTATTCTACTATGATAGAGTGAGTATTCCCTGTGATGTTTGGTTGAATGGGACTCACTGTAAACCCCATATATTGCATGCTGTATGTTTAGTTAAGTTTCCCTTTCATTCCAGGGTTCCCGAGCTGTGTTTTGGTATCATTCTGTAGATTATCTCTTTGTCAAGCAACGCTGTGGAGCAAGAGGCCCACCCCCCCAAGTCCCACTAACAACCCTTCATACGTATATGGCATCCCCATGTATGAGGAGAGACCCTCCACTGTACTGCTCGAGAAGTGTAAGTCCTCCGCCTCCATACTGGGTACAGAGCCCTGTTTATCACATTCACCCATTTATTATATTTAGCAATGAGGACGCTGACTGAATTAAAATGTAATTGGTTGTGTTTTTTTCCCTGCTGAAGATGATCCTCTAAAATGTTCTATAAGGTGTCAGGAGATTGAATCATGAAGTTGCATCAATTAAAGCCATAGTGCGTAACTTTTTATATATATAAATGAATGTCGGTTACATTCAAGTCATCACCACACAAGTTGACACAAAGTTGATTAAGCCTTTCAGCTCCACAAAACTCTCACTGTTTTTCTCAGTGTAGTAGTATTCATTTTAATGTATAAATCCCAGGAAGGTTTCAGTTTTTGATCCCTCACTGTCCCACTCTTCCTGTTCAGTTTTGAAGACAACCTATACCTGCAGTTTGCATGTTTTTCTTATGTATAAAGTTATTTATACATGTCACTAAAATGAATTCATGAATGAAACCACACAATTGTTACGTGTTGGCAATCATGACATTTGTGCACCGTTCAGAGAGAGAGAAAAAAAAAAGTCCTGCGTCTTTAAAAATGACAATAATGTTGTAAAAGTGCTTGAGGTTGTGCACTCCCCTTAACAACACATTATCTTTTAATCGGCAACCCACAGTTCAGAACAATTTCTGTATGTTTTAGATTCTCAGATAAGGTAAGAACTCATGAGACTGTAATACAATGACAAACAAAAATCTAGTCATCTTCTAATTCTGTGTCATTAGGGTGATAATGATGTGAACTTGATTTACTTCTTTACCTATAGTTGTAATGAGCAACAGATTTATAGGATGAAGGTCCACTTTCAGCAGTTAAACTCAGGACAGTATGAAGTCAAACAGAGCGCCGGTCATTCATGCTACTTGTCTGTCTTGATTTAACTTCTTCCAGTTGTACACGGTGTACAGCTGTTTTCAAAGCTTTTTATGAATATTTTTAAATGGCATTATTGTTACGCGAGACACCACAGGGTCACTAGGCTACAACTGGAAAGTTTACACTCAAAAGTCTTGTTTAATTGTTCCGTTGGACTATAAACAAAGTAGTAAAGGCACACACACGTTATCATATCCTGTGATGTCAGCTTACACCAACATGTTAACCGATCAAAAACAACTGCCCTTGTGTTTTTTGTATTATTCCATTACTGACTGTAGGCTATAATGTAGGCCTATACAGTCTGATATTATTGATGCTCTGCTAGCTTGTCCACGACTACAAATTAATTCATAAATACAAAATTGAACGTATATGTTAAGTTCCATGTATTGAGATGTGTCACTCTGTCACTGGAAGTTCAAATTTCACATAGGCTAATTGTATTTTGTTTTTGTATCTGCCACACTAGGTCTTGTTTCTTCTCCACCCACACAATAATGCCAGCAGGTTAACATATATCCAGCCACCATGACTGGGACAGGGACTGTCTTTCGTTATCTGTAAGTAGTCAAACAAAGTCAAAGGGAATTGTTGACTTGAGTCACTCAAAAACATAAGAAATAGTCTTAATATTAAAAATTGTTCCCAGATTACCAGCCTCGGTGGTGTCCATAGCTGTGGTGTTCCTCTGCTTCTATCTGCACGTGAAAAAGAGAAGATTAGCATATGAGGTCACCGCACCCACAAGGCAGGATGACAGCATATCATCAGTCCACCGTACAATGTCTTTGTCAGGAGAACAGGCGGAGGAGGACAGACGCTACGACAGGTTCCCTCCTCGGTACAGCACCGTGGACCACCCTCCACCATACTCACTGGTGTGTGAAGCCTCACTACAGTCACACCCTGCCACTGGATGACTGCACACAGATCTATCAACTGATTTGAACTATTTGTAAGACTAGAGTAGGCTAACATGTAGGAACATCTTTTACCAAATTCCCCATTGACTCACAAAATTGAGACAAAGATTCACAAATATCAGAATGCTTTAGTTCTGACAGAGCCTTATTATGGTTCTATTGGTGGATGGCAATTCTTTAAATGGGAGTGTGTCTATGTTCCCACAGCTGTATGTTCCCACAGCCCTATGTGTAGGGATGACCACCTCAAAACATAATTTAATAATAATAATAATTGATAGGTTTTATATAGCGCTTTTTTGGAGGTCACTCAAAGATGCTTTACATCACATAGAATATACATAAAGAAAAGAAAAAAAACACGAAAACAAGATACAAAAACAAAAATGTTTTAAAGACTCTCAAATGCCTGAAAATTCAACACCTCTAGCTTAATATTTAGCAAACCGACATGTAAGGGGTATTGTTATTTCATACAAAATCCAGTCCAATTTTTTATTTTTATTTTAAGCTGGAGGTAGAAGTCTGTTAGCTTAGCAAAGCATGAAGACTTTATGCATTGTCTAAATCTAAAAATACAAAGTGTAAACCACTGTATAAGAATTTTAAAACAGAATATTTCACTACATGCATCTTTGCACATATCATATTTTATCATACAGATCTGAATTTGAACCTTACTTTCCTGCAGTTTGACCCCAACCTGGCAAGCCTCTGGGCGGGGGGCCCGCCACCTGCCTACGAGATGTACCCCATAACGCTGCCTCTGACACGTCATCACTGAATCTCACCCACCACACCATCCTCACCCAGCACCCTTAACCACTCGCAGCAGCAGAGGTTACATTAGGCACCCAGGTGCTAAACTTTAAATGCCAAGAGTTTTTTCATTGTATTATTAACAATAGTTTTGGCATTTATTTTGTACAATGTTGTGATTTTAACTTAATTTATAAAATGTATTAATATTAAATGTATACGCAGCAGAAGTAATATTCTCAACATCTTCCATTTTAATACATTTTATATGAACATCAAAACTACAGTGTACTGTAGTTGTCCAACTGTTTCTACACACCAGCAGAATCATCAAAGCACAAAGTGTTTCTCTTTGTTATACTATATACTCTTTATTACAATACAGTACTTACAAGTCTTAGGGAAAATAAAATAAATATTGAATAAGTTGCCAGTGTTATTTTCTTTCTATTTTCTGAGAAGGAACAGTGATAGTAGAGTGTCTCCTTGGCTTTGGAACCATGTTAAGGCAAACGTAAGGATGAATTTTGAAGCCACTGATAAATAGTTTTACTGTTAATACATCAGAAATAACAAAAAATGTGAGAAAAAAAAACTTCCGTCAATTGCCCAACCTGTAAATGTTAAGTTATATTTTTGCCTACATTATACAGTCAGTGCATGTGGTAGGCTACTTTTTTCCCTCTCCATTTCTCTTTTCTTTGAGGGTTTAAGTGTTGTCAGTGCTACAAGTAACTCCAACAGAATCAAGCAGGCAGTAGTGTAACAAAGCGATCCATTCGCTGGATCCTTTCGCTGTCAAACAAAACTTTAACCAGAGTGGGGAAAAAAAGTACAACGTTATTAACATTAAAAAGGAAACAACACAAATTGAGACTTGGGAGATTAAAGCAAAATGTCTCAACAAAATAAAAAGTTTTCCGCTGTTCTTACGGTGTTTATGTACTGTATATATTAGTGTGTGTGTGTGGTATTTGAGTGCGTACATGTATATTGCATGTATACGGCATGTTTTTGTAGATCTATTGCTGTTAGTTTATCAAAGAAGTGGAGACATACCATAAGAAGCAAACATTTTAAACACACACACTTCGTACCATATGATCAAATGGTAAAATATAGAAAATTTAAATCACAGATGACATTTGGTATCTTTCCAATCTGCCCTACCAATCCAATGTAAACATTACTCTACTTAAAGTAGGGAAAAGGCAAAAAACTTTAACATCCTTTAACGAAAATCTTTCTGCAAAACATAGTCTATACTCTAAGTCTATTTCCACATTAATGATAACACACACACACACACACACACACACACACACTCACTCACGCTATTGCACTACATCCTCATAATTAACTCTATGTCTTTCTCAACAAATATATTGATAGAATGATTCCGATCCTGACATGAAATACAACTTGACGTTAGGCTCAACAAAATACTAAGATTGTACAAAATAATAAAATAAAGACTGCTCTACACGAGGCTGGTCATCTGCACTGAATCATGATGATGATCGGCCTTTCACTACAAACCTTGGCCACCAATGACTGCATGGAACCAAACAGCCCCACTGGAGCTATCAATGTTAAATGGTCCACAGGCCCTTGGATCTGAGGCCCTGGCACCTTTGCTGCTGGTGGCCTCCCTCTGTGGCTCTCAGAACACCCAGCTGACGGGCACCCACTGCTGCTCCGTCGATAGTTTCTCCAAAGCCGACCGTAGACTCCGAAAAGCAGCCTCCAAGCCGTCGTTTATGATGCACAGGTCAAAGTAATGTCCGTAGGCCCGCTTAATACGCTCGCTCTCGTCCACCGTCTTCTTCAGTTCGGAGTCCTTAATAGGGAGACCATTGGGTGAAGGTAAATGCAATGACTGGGTAATCACTTGGATGGAGGAAACACTGAAATCAAATTAGTTTAAATAATTTAAATGGTAGAAATGCAACTTTCTTGTTAGCGTTTGCCTATGCTGAGTAGATCAAACACATTGGGTATTCCATTCACTAACACAAAAAGCTTTTCCTGTAATGCATTTCAGATGAACTATTTCAGGGAATGACGTTTAATCTACCGTTTGGCTGATGCCAAAGTTGGGACCAATGACTTTTAAAGCCCCTGAAAGAATATTGCGAAATTATGTGTATACACATTTTGATTCAAATGCTGCTCAAATCTGATGCAGCAAAGCACATGACGATACAAATTCTCTAGCCCAGCAACAAAACATATCTAAAGGGAAATGACAAAAACAGGTTCCAGGTTTGACGGTGGTATAGTGTGCGTTTAAGGTAGTACCTTGTTTGCAATAGAAGAAGTTAGAAGTTGAAATGTTTTTTTTAGACCTTTTCAGAGAACACACACTCACCGTTAACTGCTTGGTGACCACTCCTGACTCAATTGCTGACTTATTCATAGCTTTGAGAACCTCGAAATCCGGAGCTTCAATGAACACAACGTAGGGCAGGAACTCTGACGTCCGCAGGACTTTGAGAGCCTTCGGGGGAACACACAAATGTATGCAAGACATTTCTTAATCATTGCGAAACAAGCGATGGGAATAGCTGACGCTCAAAAGCAATTAGAAAGCTGAGAACGTGACCAAAATGCAATGGCAGCATCTTCATCTCACAAATGTATCATGCTAATGTGTGTAAATAAGATTAGCTGAGTGTTTCCAGCGAGTAATGCTGATCATTAAAAGATCCTTTTGTGATAAACATGGACGATGTCCTTAGCCTGAAAATACTTCACTAGCAACAAGCTGTGCATAATCCGTTAGTCATTTTACACTGAAGTCATTTATTCATTAGTCGTTGGAAACATGATAGAGTGGGGGGAAGTTTAGATTAGAGAGGAACAGAAGCCAGGCACGAAGGCAAGTGGGGAAGTGAGAGAAGATGAGTGTTCCATGTGAGCTTCCTCTACCTGCGGGTTGACGTCCAGGATGCAGATCTTTGCTGTTTCGATGACCTCGTGGATAGAGTTGATCTTGGTGCCGTACAGGTTCCCGTCATACTCGCCGTGCTCCAGGAAACGAGCACTTTTGATGTCACACTCCATCTCACTGCGAGTCATAAAGGAGTACATCTGGCCATCCCTCTCATCCACCTTTGGTTTCCTGCAGGTGACTGAATAATAATAAAAAAAAACAATAATAAAAAAGGCAGAAGTAGATCATTTGAACAGTGCAAATACAGACACTGTTAGGTAAGAAATACACAACAAACATTTCAGTTTGAATACTAAATGGAGGAAAGGGAAAAAATAAATAAAAATAGTATCATTGTATGTGGTTTAGTGCGATGGTGAATGGCTGCACTCACAGGGGATGGTGGTTCCATAGCGCAGGGGATCCGACACCAGCAGCTTGTTCTTCAGACTGCGACGGCCCACCCCCTGCGCACCAATCAGAACCAGTGTCTTCCTCCTGAAGGGCGGGACCTTGGCCACCTCTTCGTATATCCTCAGCTCATGCCGGTCGAATTCTAGTAAGAAAATCAATAATTAAAGAGATGAACACCACAAAAAAGAAAATACTAAAATGTGATGCCATATGTTTGTATGGTGAGTTCAAAGTACCTGCATTCTTGGTGGTCAAATACATCATCTTTTTTTTCTTCTTACCGCCCATCCCAGCACATAGAGGACCTGAGGTGGACAGCGACACACAAAACAAGATGAAACCTTTCAAACCTGGGTTTGTGTCTCTGCCAGCCACTTCAACAAAGCCCCTGTTAAAATGATGTAATATCAAGGTGAAATGTCTTTGAAAGCACCGCTGCTGTGTCATAAATCCCAAAGTCTTAGAAAGTAATGGGGAAGGAATACCACTAGGTGGCACTGTGTACCAATGGTGATCTGTCTATGCAACCAGTCTGCTGCCAGAGGACACCTGTGACAAGCTATTATTTACTATCTATGGTGACAAGGCAATCTGCTGTTCATTATGGCAGATTACTTAGTGGATGTCTCCTAAACAGGGACGTACATGGAAGCAAACATGAGTTTGGTTGTAAATGTTTCATGTCCAAATTCAACTCAAATACTGTGTGTACCTTACAGCCAGAGTGTTATTGATGATTTTAAACTATTTTTCTTGTTGTAGGAATTTGATCCAACAATTCCAGACCAGAACTATCCAGAAATTTATGCTGTTCATATTTTTTATTCAAATCATGCTCTCTCTCTCTCTCTCGCGTGCCAGCACACAGATGTGTCCTTCCCTGGCACCAAGGGCAGGAAAGTTGGGCTGTCATCTCCCTCTCCTCCAAAAGTGAAGGGCATGCGGCCGGCTGTGACTCACCACCTGTTTTTGTTGCTACTGAGGACGCCAGCATAGAACCATAAAAGATTTTCACTCATCATCCATCTCATTAAAGAAGAGATGATTATTGATCAGGTCTGTATTTACATGGCTTCTTATCAACACTCCTCAGTCAAAACTCATTCTCAGAGGAAAGGGTGTATGTGTGTGTGTGTGTGTGTGTGTGTGTGTGTGTGTGTGTGTGTGTGTTTGTGCGTGCGTGCGTGGGTGGGTGCGCGTGTGGGTGGGTGCGCGTGTGTGTGGATGTCAGACCCTGCAGTTTAATAAGCAGCAGATTGGATCAGGCTTCCCCGAGTCATGCCGATGCTCATTATCAGCCCTCTACTGTCCACTGACAGGCTAAGAGAGGCTGGAGAGACTAGTATGAGATAGAGAGGGACCATATGTTTTGTCTTTGTTGCCGTTGTGTTTGCGATGCGAGTAGTGAGTGTGTGTCGTCGCATGTATCTGCATAATGTAAAGGCCCTTCTCTGCTCAGCTGCTGAGAGGGTGTCACCTGTGGTGGTGAGCTCCAGGTCTCTCTTCACAAATGCTTTCCTCTTCTCCTCAAGCAGCTGGCTAGGAATTAGCCCCGCGCTGCCTCCCTCTACGTGACAGGCCTGTGAGACATGCACGCACACACACACGCACACACACACACACGCACACACAAAGAAAGAAAGAACGAGATAATGGTGAATTAAAACTCCTCCCTTATAAGCTCAAGCTATTGACACAACAAAATGACTTGAATATCTTTTGCATTTGGTTGGAATAAGAGGAGGTGAGCTATACACACCTGCCACCAGTTGAGGTCCTCTTGGTTGAAAATCTGCAGAATGTCCCCGCTGCTGAAGCTAAGCCCCGCTTCCTTACAGGGAATCAGGTTATCATGGGAGGGGTCGTAGTCAAAGTTACACTTTACAAAGGCCTGAGTGGATAAAAAGATGTGGAAAAAGAAGAAAGGTGTCAGTAAATGATAGCTTTAAAAGGTTGTCAAAAAAGTCAGGTTATACAGAAAACAAAATCCACATTGGATTGAATAAACAGGCTGGACACGTATACCTATGCTGCCATTGGTGTGTTCTATGATCATGTACTGCGATCATAGTGTCCATCGCTATGAAACAGCCTTGTGCATTTAAAACCCACTCCATCTCTCAAGCTCACTTTCACCACATCTCAAGGCTACAGGACTAATTTTTGTCTCATAAACCAAACCCTGAATCCCACTGACAGGAGGAGGAGGAGACGGACAGACACCGAAATGAGAGACAAAATCTTTAGCCACGATAATCTCTCTCTCTTGCCCTTGATGCCTTTTCTCATAACTGAACCGATGCTTGAGTATTGAAAAAATTTATTTAAAAAAGGCAACACTTTTATGTCTCTAATTCCCTTGTAAGGACACATTGGATACATACACACTTGTAGTTCTGTCAGTTGAGCCTAGTCCCCATGCCCTCTCCACACCGAGGCGTGAAACACAGACCTTATAGAAGAGAACTTTTAGGAACAATCATAGCCAAAGTGAGACATCCAACTAAGCCTCTCAGACAGCCACTAGAAAGTGTTCAGGTTGGCACTTTGATGTCCGCAGCTGATGCTACAAGAAAAAGGAAAACTAATCACTTGTAAACTCTCAAAAGGCGAGAAGCTCCTCCGGAGACAACTTGCTGTCGAAAAGTCTTGTCACGGATAAGTCTTCACCTACTGAAATATTTCTTAAGGGCCATGACTCTATTCAGTGAATAACCCTGAGAAATGGGAGGACATTAAGTTCTTACGTGAGAACAATTTCAGAGCATTTCTGCCAGATTGACAGCTTGGCCTCGATTCCTAAGGTCTGTCCAGAATGGCTAAAAAAAGTGATTTCTTTACTTTTGACAACTACAGGTATTGCTGCTGTCATGTTGACATCTGTCAAATCAAGTTCTGGTAGTTTTGGCTAGGCTTTGAGCTACATGCTAATGATATGTAACATCTAACATGTTGATGTTTGGCCAGGACACTCTTCACAATGCTCACCGTCTTAGTTTAGCATGGTAGCATCCTAACATTTGCTATTTAGCAATCAACAAAGCTGAGGCCGATGGGAGTGTAGCTTTGCGGGCATTTGGTCATAAACCAAAGTTTGACAAGTTGCTTACGTGTTGATGGATCCAATCCATCCAATAGCTAAAAGACATTTTCAGTCAAAGCCACAAATGTCAGCCTATCTGGTACCAGAGGAAAAAGTCAGGGGATCACCAGAGATATCCTCTGGGCATTTTGTATACCTGTAAAAAAAAAACTTAGGGGAGAACGGGGGAATCTGAGGCATCGGGTAATGTGAGCCACCCCCTGTATCTAGGCAACGGAAAACATTTGTGGTCATGTGAGATATATGTTTTCAAGCCCCTCTCATTTCCCCATGGCCCTGAAAGAGAGGACCTCATGGTGCTGTGGTAGGCATGTTTTTTTCACCAAAATAGGTATTTTGCATGTAAAAGTAAATTTTCTTGCTGTCAACTTAATCAACTGTTGTGCCAAAGCAAATGTATTGACGTAGAAACACTTCTATCATACGTGTTGATGAACTACCAACATATGAAAACCATGTGATGATATTAGCCTGAAATGCTAAGTGAGGTAGTTTTTTCTCAAATTGTGGTGGTGGGGGAAAGTGAGCCAAATGCTGTGAGGATGAGGCACAAGTTATGTTTAGTCTTAAATATATTTTAATTTAATATTACATAACATGTTTTATTTTAATGTCATACACATTGTAGAAAAGCCATCATGCCAAGGAAATACACCAGGAAGACGACTAGGGGCAACCACACAGAAAGAGCATCTTCTCATCTTTCCCTGTAACCTTCAGGGCTGGAATGTAGAGTAGGCCTAGTTGTAGAGTATGACAGGCTGATGTTATAATCCAGTTGGGTCTTCTCCTGTGTTCTGAGTCCCAGGCTGTTCTCGCTGGTTCTGATTTTCCTATGCTTTTTGACCCACAGACACAAGCTGGCTCTAAGTGTCTGTGTTCTGACCCCCAGACTGTGTTCTAATCTAACTGGTTATATCTTTCATTTGAATCTTATTCAAACCTTTTGAATTATAATATGTTGTATTTGATTTTGTTCAGAGTTACTTTCAAGTGTTTAGAAAATTTGCTTTGCTTAATTGACCAAACCCCATCATTATTTTCAGTCCAACATTAGTTCTGGAATGTGTGTGTTACAATATGTGTTGTTATGGTAGTTTCAGAGTGGAAAAAGTAAGTGGATCAGTTTACCCCCTTGATTTTTCTGGTCTGTCTCAGTTTACCCCACAGCTGGGGTAAAGTGAGCCACATGACAACTTTTTTTTAAAACAATCATATTTTCACTGCCCTTTGTCTTGAAAAAATTCTGCTAATGCCCATTTCTAGGAAACATCCAGAATTAATGGGAAACGGGTAAATTTGAGTGATAAATCATTTTAGCTCGCTTAGAGGGGAGCAAATGTAAAAAGTGGCTCAGATTACCCCGTTCTCCCCTATTCTAATCCATGCTACAGTTTATCAGATTTTTCAGTCTGGACACCGTGGTGTTTTGATCCAGTGGATAACTAACATTTCAGTTTCAGTGAATATTTGGCAATTCAATTCTCTCCCAAAACAGCAACAATAAGCTTCAAATACATGCGTGTCTATTCTAGATGAAGCCTCTTTACAGCATTTTCTTGTAGATGATGTACTAGTACATTTTAGTGTAGTGTAAGGAATTAAATTGGTCACGGCTTCTTCGAGCTCTAGTGTTCCTCTGTACTACTGCTTAGACCGATCAGTCACAGAGCGTTGTGCCCCACACGTCTATAGCTGTGTTTACTGCATCCTCTGATGTGCTCTATCCTTCCCATCCTATATACAATACATCACCAGGCAAGATAACCCTCGTTCCCTCCTCCCTCAATCTTAACTGGGTCACATTTTCCGATGGACTAGCTCCCTGTGGCTCTGAGGAAGCTAGTCTTCAGTAGCTACAGCAGCATAACCCGAGGAGAGCCACGACTACTCAAAAATGTTTTTTTTTTTAAAGTTCTTGTGGAGAAAAGCAGACAAAGACTGCTTTGTCATGAGCTGTCCTTGGGATCCCTGTTTTTATGTCTAGTTGCAGAAGACTTCAATTATTGATCCATTATGTACAGTATCTCACAAAAGTGAGTACACCCCTAACATTTCTTCAAATATTTCATTATATCTTTCCATGCGACAACACTGAATAAATGACACTTTGATACAATGTCAAGTAGTCAGTGTACAGCTTGTATAACAGTGTAAATTTACTGTCCCCTCAAAATAACTCGACACACAGCCATTAATGTCTAAACTGCTGGCAACAAAAGTGAGTACACCCCTAAGAAAAAATTTCCAAATTGGGCCCAAAGTGTCAATATTTTGTTTTGCCATCATTATTTTCTAGCACTACCTTAACCCTCTTGGGCATGTAGTTCACTAGAGCTTCACAGGTTGCAACTGGAACCCTCTTCTACCCATTCATGACGACATCAAGGAGCTGGTGGATATTAGAGTCCTTGCGCTCCTCCATCTCCCGTTTTAGGATGCCCCAAAGATGCTCAATAGGGTTTAAGACTGGAGACATGCTTGGCCAGTCCATAACCTTTACCCTCAGCTTCTTTAGCAAGCCAGTGGTCGTTCGGAGGGGTGTTTGGGGTCGTTATCATGTTGCAGTACTGCCCTGCGGCCCAGTTTATGAAGGGAGGGGATCATGCTCTGCTTCAGTATGTCACAGTACATGTTAGAATTCAATGAACTGTAGATCCCCAGTGCTGGCAGCACTCATGCAGCCCCAGACCATGACACTCCAACCACCATGCTTGACTCTAGGCAAGACACACTTGTCTTTGTACTCCTCACCTGGTTGCCGCTCCACACTCTTAACACCATCTGAACCAAATAAATGTATTTTGGTCTCATCAGACCACAGGACATGGTTGCAGTAATCCATGTCCGTAGTCTGTTTGTCTTCAGCAAACTTTTTGTGGGGTTTCTTGTGCATCATCTTTAGAATAGGCTTCCTTCTGGGATGACAGCCATGCAGACCAGTATGATGCAGAGTGCGGCGTATGGTCTGAGCACTGACAGGTTGACCCCCCACCCCTTCAAGCCCTTCAGCAATGCTGGCAGCACTCATACGTCTATTTTCCAAAGCCAACCTCTGTGTACGACGCTGACCATGTGCACTCAACCTTCGTAAACTGGGCCGCAGGGTGGTATTGCAACATGATAACGACCCCAAACACACCTCCAAGACGACCAGTGGCTTGCTAAAAAAGCTGAGGGTAAAGGTTATGGCCTGGCCAAGCATGTCTCCAGACCTAAACCCTATTGAGCATCTTTGGGGCATCCTCAAACGGAAGGTGGAGGAGCGCAAGGTCTTTAATATCCACCAGCTCTGTGATGCTGTCATAAATGGGTGGAAGAGGGTTCCAGTTGCAACCTGTGAAGCTCTAGTGAACTACATGCCCAAGAGGGTTAAGGCAGTGCTGGAAAATAATGGTGGCCACACAAAATATTTACACTTTGGGCTCAATTTGTATTTTTTTTCTAAGGGGTGTACTCACTTTTGTTGCCAGCAGTTTAGACATTAATGGCTGTGTGTCGAGTTATTTTGAGGGGACAGTAAATTTACACTGTTATACAAGCTGTACACTGACTACTTTATATTGTATCAAAGTGTCATTTATTCAGTGTTGTCCCATGGAAAGATATAAAGAAAAATGTGAAGAAATGTGAGGGGTGTACTCACTTTTGTGAGATACTGTATGTGCCGCAAAAATTACCCTGCATTTGGATAAGTGACAAAACTGTAATGCGGATATTGTAGCGAAATACCCTAAATTATTCCCTCTGTTGGATTAGATTTATGATTCTTGGCACAGCATACAAGGTCACAGAGAGCAAGGGGTGCCAGGGAGGACAGTGAGTGGTACTTACTAGATTGATGAAAATGACAAAGTCACTCTTTGTACAATATTTATTTCCGGGAGGGTGCACTTTTGAAAGAGTATGAGATTCGATGAGGAAGATTCAGCGAGACATTTCAAAGACGCAGAGGAGTCGCAGTAGCTCTCTAAAACGTGTGGCCCAAAATATTTCTCACAATGTATTGCTTGCTTACATATAGTAGCGGATATAGTAGCCTACTGTAGTATATGGTTGGCATGCAGTTATTATGTAGGTTGAATTACTTATCATGTAGCTACTGTAATTACATGTTTTAGATACATTTTTAATTGAATGTTTTAACGCTGCATGGAGACGTTAGGAGATTGTGTGCGCACAATTCACTGCAGGTGGGTATTGATAAAGGGAAGATTACTTACAGGTGTCCGCTGCATGGTTTCATAGATCTCAAAATGTCTTACTCAGTTTTGTGAGTGTGCAATGTGTTTGGGATGGATTGTACGCAGCAGTTTTCTGAATGAGGCCCCTGACCTGTCTGGCTGTGTGTGGCTCCTGGTAGCTGGGCAGGATCTTCAGCACCACGCTGCCACTGGCCTCCTTCAGCATCTCCTGCAGCACTTTGGGGTCGTTACCCACTTCCTGGCCGTTCACCTCCTTGATGATGTCGCCCACGTGGAGCAAACCCTGCTGGTCGATCATGCCGCCGTGCAGGATCCGGGCAATCACCAGCTCGCCGCTCTCCACTCGAAATGTCACACCCTACACACACACACACACACACACACACACACACACACACACACACACACACACACACACACACACAGTCAAAATATACTGTCAAAATAATGTGAAGTGGGCTAACTTCACTCGACTCTAACAAGACTATAAAATGAACATAACTTCTATTAATGGGCGAACTAAAAACTACTGTAGATACGATGGCCTCCGCAGCTAAGCAGTTCAAATGTCGAGTAGGTGTGGGTGAGGTTGAAGCATCCACCGCCATGGCTGAGTGGTGAATCCCATGGAGAAATATGTTAAACTGTGATGGCCACTAGATGCTGGCTACAAGAAAAATAGCCAACCGTTTTATAAGGAAATGAAGACGCTTAAATTTGGATGTTGTTGCGCCAGTAACTTACTATGTGTTTGCATGCAAACCTGAAGAAGGGATGTCAAAATGACACTTCCTATAAACAGTTGGCAGAGAGTTATGTGGGAAGAAAGTGAGACAAAAGAGCACCTGGCAAGGCTATCACAGAGTCCTTGATATTATTCCACAACATGTCAACCTGCTGCAGATGTATCAGCGCTATTCTTTTATGCTACGAAGCAGTATAAATCTGACGTGTGTGTGTGTTCTCTTTTTAACAGTGCTACAAAGAGGGCTCATTACGCTGAGTGCATGTGCCATTTACTGAGGAGTTTTTTTTCTTCTTTTAATCACTACAATTCTTCCTTCCTCTGGGAATACAATGGGTTTTAAACTGAGCGGACTTACCAGGTGCTCGCCAGACACCTTACGGATCCCCACCATCCTGACTGCGTCTGGGGGGACGGGCTGGTTGTTGAGGCCCGAGTCCATGAAGGAACAGGGGCTGGGGGGAGGAGTCTCGTAGTTTTTGGACGCCACGGAATCATGGGTCTCCAGGAGGGACTGTGTGAAGAAAAGACACAAAAGACTCACCCTAACGCCACTGGTCTGCGAATAATGGTCAAGGATTAATAATTAAAATTAAAATTAAAAATACATAACCTAAAGCAGCTCAAAATCAATTTAATCCATGCCAGCAAATAATGCACCAAAAAGCTTGGACACCACTTTGATAAGTAATGAAAGCTTGTCCTGCCTGTGTCAAATGTGCACTATGCAGTTTCAGGGGATGGTGATTTATTTGCAGAACCTGCAGTTAGTTTTACAAAACATATTTTCTCTTCATGTAATTCTTGGTATTGAATAATGCTATCATCATAAATCAAAACTAAATTATTTTGAGGAATCTGAAACCAAATGTTTGTAAACAAAACGTTGAGCCCTAGTGCTGTTAACAACATTGACACATTTAGGGTAGTTTCCCAACACCGACCAGTGTTTCCAGGGATCCAATTTTCCTGTTTATTCAATTAAATTATAAGAATATACCTTAGAAATGTTCACTTCTCTGACACACTCAAAAGTTAAAAAGTGCACCTTTAAACAAAAAGCTACAGCTCACTGTAAGACGTATAAGCCCTGTGCTCCAAACCTGGAAGTGAGGCTCCTTCAGGATGCGGATCAGTTCATCTGCTGCCTGGCTTGTGTGCGTAAGCGGGCTGAGCTCCTGTAGGATGTCCTGGACCAGCTCCATGTTGTTCTCCCTTACGGCCTCCAGCTTGGGTTCTTCAAACTGCTCATGGGCCTGCCGTTCAAGGAATAGAGAAAAAAGATGCTCCTTCACATTGTGTACACATTTCAAGATGTTCCACTCTTTAAAAAGCCTTTTATGACATTTCATTCCTTAAGTGCTCCTTCTCTGTGAGCAGTTAATGCACCCTGCTGAGTTATTATGATGAAATGAAAGTTTCTGTTGATTCAGTTAAACATAATTGGGTTAAAAACAGCAACCTGAAGCCAACCTCTACTGCTGGGAACAATAAGCATGGATTATGGACTCACAAATCTCTACCTAAAGATACAAACACCAAGAAATACTAGGTGTGAACCTGAGTCAAATAGTGTGCTCTGTAGGTTTTTTGGTGTGTAGCTGTGAAACATCAATATTTCAAGGAACATTTATTTTTATTTTTTTCTCCTCTACTGCCACAGACTCAGGGTGTAGTGGTTCTTGGACATGGCCTTATAAATACACCTCTGCTCCAGGGTCACATAAATAAAATAAAGTAAATCCTTTCCCATCTGGTGCAATTTAGATGATTTTGTTTCAGAGTTCACACATCATACTCTTTACTAATACATGTTTTGAGATATCTTTACAGATGTATGAAGAAAATGAATAAAAAAAACACATAAACATTATTGCTTAAACCTCTCAAATTCTACAGAACCTAAGTAGATAAACAGTTTTTTTTCTAAATCACTTACAAACCAAATAGTTACAGAAGCTCTACTTGCTAAACTGCTACACCGTCTTGTGTTTGAAGATTCCCATAGCCAGCGCGATCCCACTGAGGATTGCTCTAGAGGGACTCTGGCAGCCATGTTTGTTTGTTTACTCAGGAAGAGAGAGGAGGAAGGATCCCTGCAGCTAGACAGGATATGGTGTGCACACATACACACAAACAAGATACACAGATATTCAAAAAATGCCTGCATGTACACACTGTCACGCAGGGACACAAGTACACAGCGCACATAGCCGCACAGTTATTTGCACATGACCTAAACAGTGCACCCAGGGAGCTCTTTGGCCCTGTTCAGTGATAGGGCAGCAGGACTCTGCTCATTTGGCATTTTGGCAGAATTCTTTGTAACCTGATGGCGCGAGCGGTCATGGTCTGGCCCTTGGACAACATACCAATATGGATACTATGCTTTAGCCGTTGCCATGACTAACATCATTTCTGACTCATGCATGTTTCTGTTTTGACTCCACTTTAAATATTTCGGTTACATCTGAAGAAATAATCTGACTATTTATGACAAAAATTACTAAGATTTGCTTGTACTTTCCTATTATATTGAACATTTTATAGTGATTCAGTTTTTCAGTCACTGAATCCAAATATTCAACGCAAACTGTAATGAAATTTGTGGTTTCAAAAAATTCTGTTACTGTAAATAAAAAACACTAGTAATCTTCCTCCGCACCCATTGTTCCCAAGGCAAAAAGCTTATCTCTTTAGTTTGCTACCCTAGTTTCAGAATGAGCCATTGCCCTGTTGTAAATATCACTTGTGGCCACATTTGGTGTTATATAGCACAGGTTACAAAGGCTCCCTTTAATGCTGGAAGTGTTTCTCCTTGGTTTGGTTTGGATGCAACTTAAACAATGTCAATACAACGGCTCCAACATAACATATACTAACATACCGTGTTGTGAAAAGACGTTAGGGTTCTCCTCTAGGACACACTCTTGCTTAATTGTGAGCGCTACAATAAATAAGGTGTACAACAGCATGTGAAGGCAAGCTTTTTGTGCAGGATTTCTGTTGCCGCACTTGCTGCTAAATGTCAACAGCTGGTTGGAAATTGGGTAATAATTATCAGGATCTCGACAGCTTGGCACATTATAACTAAAGTGTTTTGCACAGAGCTGTTTTGTATAGCACCAGAATTAATTCTTTTGGGAGCCACTCGGCAGTAATTCACAAAGACCCCGGAGTCTGATTTACAGTCCGAACAGAAAAAATGTGATTGGAAGTTTGTTTAAAAAGGCACAAGATACATAGCTCAATGTCTACAGGCAAAACGCCTGCTTGTTAAGCGGTCTTAAAATGCCTCAATAGTCCTGATTGCTCGGTTAGATATAGAGCCCACGCACAGTCAGGGCCACAGTCACAATATGAATATCATGGGTTGCGCTGATTGCATCCTTCTGTAGTGAGCCTGGTACAATCAGCGCTATTCAGTGAGGTCCCCACGTCACAAGCAAGGTCCCTCGTTCTGTCCCTCTTTTAACAACATGCTCTTATCACTCTGAGCGCTAAGTGCTAAGTTTATAGATCTGTCATGGGGTCAGGAGGACAAACTCTCATCTTGCAAATCCTTTTCACATCCCGACGAAGTGAGGCGTGTTTTACTCCTAGCATGCATCAGCGGATTCATCTATCATTTAAAGAATGCTCGTCAACACACCTGTACCACCGAAACCTCTTTTAGACATACATTACAAGCAAACACCAGTGACTCACATGCCTCAGTCAACGCGCACACACACACACACACAAGCCGTTTTCTTTAAAGGAAAATAAACCAAACACAAAGAGGCAGGGTGCGAAATAAAGATCGAAGAGAGTGGATGACGCTCTATTTTCAGAAATATTGGCTTTTGAAGCAGAGCTTTTTGCCTCCGTCTCTGTTTGAGTCTTAGAAGCAGCCTGCAGCAGATTAATTCTTTCCTTGGACAAAGGAACCTCATGGCCACAAACAGCTTCCACCTCAATGCACTGACTGCAATATTATGAAGATAAATGAGTTAAATCCATACTAAAGACTGTTCACAGCAAGGAAAATGCAAAAAAAATTAGGGGGGAGGGGGAGGGTCAGTAACCAACGTGAACTTCATCTACAGTTAACTTTTGCTCTTGCATACTTTTGCATCACACTTATTTTGTCCTTCTTTCTCACACTTTAAAGAAAAAAAGTTAGTCAAATTGCGCTGTTGGCAAGAAGTGGAAGTGGAAGACTTGGGCAACGGGAAAAGAACATGAGACGCAGCGGGATGAAAATCTGAAAAGAAGTCCTGCCCTTGCTCAGCTTCTTCACTCTTCACTTCAAAAGGCTGTACTACTACCTAACAGCAGCATCACTCTCCTCCATTTAAATGTAGTGTGGGTCGGTTTCATAAATGGGACCTCTTACATAACCTCTCAAGAACTGAGGTCGCTTACTACATCCCTGCTTGTATTCTTTAAGTCTGCTTTTGTGGTACTTTAGGGAATCTGCTTGAGTATCATCAAGACGTCAGCGTTTGAAAAGAAAATGCAGCATGCAGCTTGTTTTTGCCTCACAAAACAATAAGGTGGATGTCATCATTGTAAAAAAAGAAATTGGTTCATAGTAGACTGTGAGCTCTGTTTGCGGTCAATTCACTCGAGCTATTCTCAAGGTTGAGCGTAATTTAGCAAAGATATGTGACACACAATAATAATAATCATAATAATAATAAGCGACTGATCAAAATAAAAGTTTTTGAGACCAGTGAAAACAATTGCCAGCCAAATCTGAGTTTTCCTGGAAAAAGGCTGGGCACAGTGTCCTTGAAATATCTTCCCTGATTTGCTACTGTCCAGAACAACCTGTAATCCAAGGTCTGGGCAACTCCGCCAACAGAAATCTGTGCAAATGCAACATAGATTTAAAAAATGTATCTTGTTCAGTCTTAGAGATATAAAGACTGTGGATAAAACAAGAACAATACATCAACCAGTACAGCAAACCTTCTCTAACCCTAACAAGTGTTTAGTGGCGCGTGCTCTAGTATTATCCATAGATGGTATATAAAATATATTATCGTTATTATCGTGTTGAACTACAAGGCCACTATAAAGGATGATGTACAACATTCCTTGATTCTCAAATGGTCGCTGGGGCTGCTGCTGCACCTGCACCTGTCAATTTGTCAAACGTGTGATGGGTTCCTGCTTTGCCCACTGATTTCTATTTCAAGCTTTTGCTCTGATTGGCAATTGAAATGTTGTATTGCCTTGTTAAAATGACTGACAGCTAAGTAACATTGGAAATACTCCTTTGAACAAAAAGAGATTTATTGTCTGTGCTGTTGCCAAAACTACTATACATCTCAAAATGAAAACTCTTTCCAATGTTTTCAGTGACTCAAACTTTATATGGCAGCCTGTTCAATATATCATTCAATAGACCGATGAGGCAATCCATCCAACCATGGCCGTCATTGAAGGCCTGTAGGGTTCACCTAGCTGTGAGCCCCAGCAGCAGTTATATGAGTCCCAGGTGTTTACGTAGTATCAAAGTTTGCACAACATCGGCAACAGCATAAGGCTCTCTCTGCTGTACCTGTAATCAAAAAATATGTATATCTTTATCACATACATCATCAGACCACTGGGAAAAGATATATAAGGCTCAAGTGATGGGACTAAAAAGAACAAAGGGGAGTTGCCATTTAACTATTAAAATTTTTGGAGTTTTGTTGCCTTTGCGGAATGACATTGTGTCAAGGTAAAATACCAGATTTCTGATCAATTTGCTCAACTTAATAGAAAACAACCAAACAAGCTCATTAACATGGTAATGTGATTACGCTTGATGAATTCAGTCTGCCTTTTTTTAAGGTTGATTATCACACGCTGAAATCTAAATTTCAAATGTGACAAGGGGTGTGAATATTAAGGTTCCATTTGGCAAAATCATTTTAATGAAGCTTCTCATAAAGAATGCAAATCGGTGTGAAACCACTTGCTTTGCATTACGTACCAGTGTTAATGCAGCAAATGGCAAATGCAAATGATGATACTGAAATTTTAATGTTGCGGTAGACTGAACTGACAATTACCAAATCATTGTACTTTCACGTGCATAAAATATCCTTATTTTTTGCAGTGGACAGTGGACACACTACCTAGCATACAACTTGATATGAGTAACCTGTGCTGTTGGGATGCAATTGTGATGTGGTTACAATACAGCTGAAGTCCTTCCTCCCTGACTTGCCTATTCCTTGACACCTTCATATTAAAAGCTCTGACAGTCCCTTGCTGCATGTCTCTCTCATACACACACATATATAATTCTACACTTATAATAGTAACAGCATGAAGTTATTCTCACCACTGGGCTCTCCATGATGCCTTTGAGGAAGATGAGGTCCAGGTCGTTGGCAGTTGTGGAGCTTGTGCTGTCACTCAGTGTGTCCAGAGCCTGATGCATGGCTAAAATATAGGCACACACACACACACACACACACAGGAGAAAGAAAAGAGTTTAAGTCACTCAACTCCGCTCCATATTTCACAGTTACCTATGGGAAATAAGACTGTATAGATCAAGCCACAGAGAGAGGAAGAGAGAGAGAGACAGAGAGAGAGAGAGAGAGCTGCTTCACATCTTTTCCCAAGCAATTTCACCTCTGTCAGTCACTCTCCTCTTAATCTGTCAGAAGAGATAGTATCTTTTTCCCACAACTCCAAACTTCCTCCTTTTCCCTCCTACGCACTTGCTCGCACACACTGACACACACACACACACACACACACACACACACACACACACACACACACACACACACACACACACACACACACAAACAGAAGCTTAACAATAAAGCTGCTGACGTTGCTGAGACAAACTTTTTTTTCAGTTTGTATGCCTGCATCAAACAGTTTATTGTTTTTGAGGCTGGATCAGACTAGATTTTAATATGGCACAATAAGTCCATTTGGTGTTTTTATTTTTTTATTTTTTATAATTTATTCATTTCTGGATCATAGAGCCCCTCTTGATGATAAGCCCATAAAGTAAATACATGCACATACACACAGCCTTGTCTGAATAGCTGTTAAATCAAACTGCTAAACAACAGAGGACATCAATCAATAAGACAAAAAATCAATCAGTGGACAGAAATTACGTTAACAATTCGATGAAGGTCAGGAAAAGGTTCTGTCTTGCTTGAAAGCACCGTGCCTACTTGCTGTATGACGCATTAAAGGTACCAGACGCATTGACATCACCTACCGGCAGGCATTAATCTCAGCCGGCAATGACTGGAAGAGTGGGCATTTTTTATTCACAGGCAATATTTGTCTGTTGTAATTTTCTCAACAGACACTGAGGCCTTTGTTTACAAAGCTAAAAATACCACGGCGGCTTTTAATTCTCCCAGAGCAGGCAGACTGGTCAGATCCAGCACGACCCACTTCATGTGAGATGTGATTGATCCTGTAAGAGGGCTGCTAATTAAACTTGTGTTAGAGGATTGTGTCTTAAATGCTTTCTATGGACCAATTCTAATCATACGTACGTTTTTAAGCAAAGGACAATGACAGGATGAAGTACACTTGGGATAACATTAACCAGTATGCATAATAAATTAATATTGTCAACAACAAAAATGGAGAAACCACTCAAATAGATGTATTCAATATATCTGTTTATACTTGTCTTTAAAGGGGCGCTCCTTGGCATAGTGAGCAGAACGCGTACCATATTGGCTCAGTCCTTGTCGCAGTGGTCGGTGGTTTGAATCTGACCCATGGACCTTTACTGCATGTCATACCCCTCTTCTTCTCCCCATTTCCACTCGATCACTTTGAATCTTCAATTGTCAATGAAGAGGTTAAAAAAGAAAAAAAAAATCTCTTTATACTTGTCTTTAAAGTTTATTTACTTTGAATATTTAATTATTTTATATTATAAATGTATACCACCTTGTGACAGAACTTTGGAGACGTGAAACACTGTTGTATAATGTGTGTTTCAATATGAAATGCATTTCTTCTATTGAGTTATAGGGGTGAACGAGCATGCCAGCATACTTAAAAATTAGTCCCATGTACACGATAGGATGAAAAAATGATTGGATGGTCAGGTCCAGGTAAAATAATACAGATAGCCATGCATTTAAAGTGACCAATGGCACAAAGGCAAATAAATAACAAGCGACTACTACCTCCATACTGGCGGCTCTGCGGGGCTATTCTCAGGCCAGGCACAGCAGTGCGTTGAGCTAAATGCTAACACCATCTCAAGATGATCACAGTGACATGTTAACAACCTCGTGTTTAGGAGGTATAATGTTTTTAGCAGTCTTGGTACTACACAAAATGTGTAGTGACGACAAGTGGCAATGTGTGTTAGTTTAGCAAGTATTAGTAAGTAAACCAAAGTATTTGGGAATTTCAAAGTATGACCTGATGATGGCGCTACAGGAAAAGTTAGGGAATCCTCAGCGATTACAATTCATCCTGAGCATGAATGCCTGAAGAAAATGTTGTGGTAATCCATCCAACATTTGTGATGAGGCACATCACTAAAAAAAAATTCTTTAAAGTCAACATGCTGGTGGCCCTTTGAGGAAAAGCCAGGTCATCACCAAAGTCAATGGGATTCATCCTCTGGGGAACATGACTGTCTGTGGCATAAAGCCTACAGTCTGTGCAAAATGTGCACCTAACAGCTGTTGAGAGATTCAGTTTGGATCAGAGCAGTGGACCTATCGACATTGTCACCCATCAACCGTGCCACTTGAATGAAAACCAATATATCAGACAGTAAATGAAGTTTGCAATGATCCACAGAATATCACCTAATGGAAGGAGTCACACTTTTCTTGTGGAAAAAAAGAGACCGTTGACTGTCCGTGATCATGAATAAGTCTCTCTAGCCCAGAGCACCATTAATGCATTCAGTGGTTTCTATTCTGCCTGAAGCTGCTTTATTGACAATAAACAACAAAATGACTTTGTCAACTCAAACACGTATTCACTACTTAAGACAGAAAATGTATTACAATTCCCGTACAACTATTCCTTTAATATCCATCTCCCTGCTTCGGGTTGATAAACTATAGAGAGGAGTGAAAAGACATGGGCTAGAAAAAAAGGGTGCGCACTGATGCTGTAGATTTAACAGCAATACTGGCCATGAGTTTCAATCAAGGTTAACACAACACAAGGTGTGTTTCTGTGTGCAGTTCAGGTCTGTCAAGAAGCTGGTAAATGATTTATGTTTCTATTGCTCAGCAAAGCGCAGTGGGAGTTTTTTCTCTTCTTTATTTGTAAAGGTGCTTTAAGATGAGTGATGATATAATGGATATTTTGAGATTGAGCTGTGGTGGCGGATTTTGCATATGATGTATGTCTGGACTCAAATGTTAGAATGCTTATTAATGAAATAGGAAACATTTGCTACAGGCCTGTATAAAACATACATTGACTGTGTTTTAGTGTAAACTGATTAACTGAAATGTAGTTTCAACCATCCCCCTCAATCTCCCGAGTGGAGCCAGCCTGACTATACATTTGAAAGGTGACAATGTTCCGGCAGACAGCCTCCTGCTGTTCTGGGGCAGCCTGCCCCACCCACGATTATAATATGAATGTATATCTCAAGCCCTGTCTGTCTCCCAACCTGTCTTCCCCTCCTTCCCCTCACCCAGCCTACCTGTCTGTCTCTCAATTACCTGTCCTTAAATAGTCCATGATTTTGAGTGAACTTTGTCACTCTTTGCTGCACGTTACATGTGTTGGAACTAGTGACCTCTCCGCGGAGAATTCTTGCTATTCTTGATTGAAAATAAACCTGATGCTATACACTATATCACCGTTTGCTTGACTTTTCTTACCACAGTAATTGGCGAGCTAATTCCAGGAAGGAGAACACCGGCAGAGGGTCCACGGGAACCGGACAACAGACTGCAAGAAGATTGATCACCTTTTTCTCAAGCCCTTCCATTTCGGGACAGAGAGGACCTCTGTTGGCCGTCCCGTGGGGAACTCTGTCATCTCCTCCGAATCGGTATGTGAGAATATGTTTTGTTTTAAAGCAACAACAATTGGGTAAAAGTGTTCTTCTAGCAGCATCTCTGTAGGAACTTTTTACACTACAGTCGGAGCGAAACTCTCCCGTTTAAATTTACTTGGAAGTGAGCATGAACTTTAATTAACCATTAATGTAATAAAGCTAGAACGCCAAAGTGAACAGCCACGAGTTAGCTTCGGCCCGGGTGCTTTGTGACTGTTAATGCATCTGAATGGCCTTCCGCCAAGCACGGGACTGGAATTGACGAATTAGTCTTATTTGTTCAAGTTGAACTGAGCAGGTTGAGAGGAAGGTTTTAGGTAGTTTAGTAATTGGTAATGTTACTTGTTCGGTTGACGGACCGGGACAAGCAGTTGGACAGTGCTTTCATTTGTACTAATTTTTCTTTTCTCCAGCAGGTTTTAACTCCTTTAAAACTTTTCCCTTCTTGTGAACATAGCATAAGGGCAGAGTTGGCCCTCTATTTTGGTTGTTTTGTTGACAGTGGAGAGTTCTGTGTTTTACAAAAAAAAAAAAAAAAAAAAAAAAGAGAGAGAGAGAGATTTTAGTTTTCTTGGAAAGCCTGAATTATTAAACAGGTCCTTCTGGGAGATTAAACTAGAATTGTTAACCCTTTTACAGACCAAGATATTTGTGTTAGTGGGGCTTGTTTTCGATCAAATAGCAAGAATTTTGAAATTTCATAAGTGTTTTATTGTTTGTCTTTGTTTTTTGTATTGTCTTGTTGTTTTTCATTCTGTTTTGCTTTGTGTTAACTAGCCACGGTACCACAAGGAAAAGGTAAGAAAATTGTGGGCTTATTTCTGTGTTTATAACAATGGGGATGATTTTTAGCAAACGAGCCGAGTTAGTCACTCCAAATTCGCCTTGTATACAATATATGCGAACGAATTATGGGGATTCAGCTGTGACACAGATGCAAGATTGGCATCGCTTTGGTTTCCCAATAGGGGGTAGTTTTAGCGTCGCTCAGCTCAAGCTGCTGAAAGCACAGTTACAAGGAGCTGAAGAACAAAGTAGTCACAAACGGAAGTCTAAACGTTTCCGGGCCGACTGGCTGGCATTTACCCACTGGTCTGAAGAGGCTAATCGGCGGGCAAATAAGTGTCAGCCAGCCGTTGAAGATAAGATTAACTGTGTCTCCCAGTGCCTTAAATTACAGGACGCTTCGAACCATTTACTTTTAGCATTCAGGCCTGTAGCCTTAGGATATTGAGGCATCATATGTCTTTTAGCTACCATTTAATTCCCTGTTCAGATGGCCTTGCCATTAACTTTGTCTAAAGCTAGCTGCCTATCTGTTTTAAATTCCTTTTTGAGTTTGGAGTTGTCCTGTTGAAGGGAACATTGTGCAAAGTCATTTTCTGTGGCTGAACTAGCCACACGCAAAAACAGGAGCCGGCCTTCGGGGCTGGTTGACGTGTTTTCACTTGATTTTGCTAGTGTGTGATTTCTTTCAGAGGCTTTTCCTGTGGGCTCTTTTGGCTCCATGTTCATTTCCGCTGCTCTCTCCAGCAGAGGAGCAGCGTCAAACACTCTTCCAGTTGGTAAGCGACGATTCCCTAGGTCACTGTTGTGAATGTCTGCTCTTCTATCTAGCCTAGCTTATGGATATGCCTCAGTCGAATGTAGGCTTTCAGGTTCGCTATTTTACCAATTTACTTTTAAACACTTTTGGGCCAACCAAGGTGCCCATTTTTACCTTCTGCTTAGAGTATTTCTCTTGTTATTATTCGTCTGCTATGGCCCACTTCCAAGGTGTGGTATCCTCCCTGTGTTTTGCTTAGTTCAACCATCTCATCATTTGCATCTTCCTTTTGTCTAATCCTCCGTCCTGACCATGGCCTTTTGTCTTGTGTTCACCATGTGTAAATTACTGGGATTGACTGTGTTTTCCCCCAATGTTTTTCCTGACTTTGGGGACTTTTGCTAAACTTGCCTGATTTAATGCTGTTTTCTTCCCATCTCTAAAATAATTTGTTCTGTCTGTTTTTCAGTCTCCCTTCAGCACGACAGGGACACTGCCACCTAAGTTGACTCTGTTAACAAATGCCTTTGTCTACACCTCCTGTGTTTACATGAATCCTCTGTAGCAAAAAGGGCTACTCTCATTTTTGCAGTCATGGCTGGACTAGCCTGTCTCCATGTACTTGTCACTTTTGCCTTGTTTCTAGCATTAATCTTGTTTACTACATGCCTCCTTTTAGAAAGAGGACTAGCCCATCTGTTTTTAGAAAATACTTGTCCTGGTTCAAGCCAAACTCCCTCATTTACATCTCTTTAAACCACAGATAAACATGCACAGCCACTCTTAAAGAAGCTGTATTGTTTTCTTGATTGCTCATTTCTTTTAGATCCCCCTTTTGTAGGCCCAGCCAACATGCCCATTTTACTTCTCAATAGCACAGAAACCCATGTTTTTACATTTATGTAAGTATCTCCCCCTTGTTTCACTATAGCCTTGCACCACTGTCGCTGTGACAATCACTTTTGCTGATAGCCCACTCACCGTTTTGATCGGCCATCAATGCCTTTAAAACATGCAATGCTAAACAGTTTTCACCTTTCAGACATTTATTTTCCGTTATAAATGAAACGTTTTTGGCTGCTTGCACTAACTTTTCCTCCTGCAGGTTTGCTATTCCATTCTTTCTCCTTTGAACCCTCGTGTTCATGCAACTTGGCAATTTGTTAGGCTCTACATTTAGGTTGGTTTAGCCTGTTTGACTGTGGGCTGTTTTATCTTTGCAACACAGAGTAGGAGAGATGTTGTATAGTGCTCTGTGGTTCTGTCCCAGAGCAAGCGATAGAGATTGCCCTTGCCCACTGATAGCCCACTTACTGTATAGCCAATTCCCTCATAGTTTTTACTTTGTGTGCTTCACAGCACATGTGAGACAGTGAGAGGGTTGTTGTTGTTATAGTTTTGGTTGAGTTTGAGGGGTGTTTTATGTGTGAGGGTACAGAGTTCTGATCTCTGGCTTTGCCAAAAATCAGTCAGTTGGCTTGTTTTTTTCTTTCCTTTTCTCTCTCTGTGTTTTGTGTGGAATCTCTGGCATCTGTCTGACCATTAGCCAAATTGGTCACCTTGCTGCCGGCATTTTTGAATGCTTGATTTTTGTATGTTTGTGTTTTTGTTGTTGTTTGGATTAACTCTGTACACTTGGGTGTGTATTTCAGTTTTTCTGTTGCGCGCAGCGATCGTTTAAGCTTTGCTTAAACTTGTTCTTGTTTTGCTTCTAACTGCTAAATTTGCTTCCAAACTTTTCTTGTAGGTGCTGCTTTCTAATATTTCCCTGGAAATATGCTCATCTCATGCTATTCCCATACCTGTTTTCTTTTATGTTTCTTTGTACTGTTTCTCGCATTCTGTGGTTTTCCTAAAACCTAACACAACTCATTTTAACACAACTAACTTTGTAATTTGTTTTGTTTTCTTTGCTGCACATTATCAACACTTTGCTGCAAACTTGTTGATGTTTCACCACAGTTTACATTGTGGGCTTTGCAGGTCTTTTTGGTAAGTAATTATGGTTCTGTTTTGCTTGATGACTGCATCCAAAAGGTAAGATCCCTTTGTTTATTTGACAAGTCAACATTGTTGTTATTTATGGCTTTGACTTTCTGCTATAAGTGTTATCTTCTTTCCCTTTTAAGCTGATTTAGTGGGCTTTTCTCAATTTGCCATGTTGATACCTCATGTCGCTGTCTCTTTGATTATATTTGAACAATATCCTTCTCTCCTCTATGCGTCACAGTGTATGCAGCAGTGTTTCCCCCTGTCCTGACTTGAAAGGCGCCTCCGCTGTCCCTTCCAGACCTGGAGCTTTGGTGGATGTCTCTGCTTCACGGCATTTGGCCTCAGCGCAAGGCCAAGTTGGCTTCACGGTGATTTCTGCATCCAACACACACATTAGTGACAACCCTTTTGATGCTACTTGCTCCTACCCTAAGTAGTTGCAGGGCGCATATGTGATACCTTTACAAACTGTTTCTTTTTGGCTGCCATAGCGGCTATGACTGCCGTTAAACAAAATACTTGAGTTTTCCCACAAACAACTTTTCTAAGCACGCCTGCTGTCAACTGTCCCTGTCACGGTCACTCCCCTGTCTTCTCTTTCTGCTCTCCACAGACTGGTGAAGGATGCACTACCACGACCAGCCACCACCCGAGGATCGGTTTGTGGTCTAGGCTCCCAGACGAAGGTTCTGACTAGGCAAGCGATGGACGGGACCCTTTCAACTCCTCCTCTCCTCCATGACGGCCGTGAAGGTTGCAGAACGGACCACCTGGATCCATGCCAGTCACAGCGAACGGATCGAGAGGCACCTACAGGACTACAGCCCACCAGCATGGACCAGATGACATCAGCTGGACCAGCACCAGCCACGACGAAGAAGAGGACGGCCAAACCACCTCGCTCCATGGAGAGCCAGACGACGCCCTACCGCGCTTTGGGCTTTAGTCTTGATGTGTCTGGCCTGCGCCCCCCCCCCAGATGTGAAACACCGCTTTCCTATTGTCTGTCTACAGGACCCTCATCGCCGTCGAGGGTGCACAGTGTGCGCCCTCCATGCTTTCAGACCTGATGGAAAATGTCTGCCTTTCTGCTACCCTTGGGGCTCTTTGAACTTTACAGGCATTCTAGGACTATTTTGCCTTATCGTTTTTGGTTTCAGCTTTTCATTGTTTCTTTGGCCTTAAACTTTTGTTTTGTTTTTTTGTTTCTTTGGTTTAATGTTTTTCCTCTTTGGAATTCTATTTGAGGTTTTTTCACATTAAACTCACTTCTTGATATTTTGGCCTTCTCCTTTGATTATTGGCCTGTCCTGGGTTTATATTTTTTCCTTACGAGGTTTTTATTATTCCCTGTTATTCCTTTTGCCTTACCTTTTGACTGTTTTGGGGTTTAATTTTTTTCTCCCCTAGTGTATATTTTCCCTTACTGTGGTTTGCTATCTTTTATGTTATCATAATATGATAAAAAGAGAGAAGTGTGGTGGCGGATTTTGCATATGATGTATGTCTGGACTCAAATGTTAGAATGCTTATTAATGAAATAGGAAACATTTGCTACAGGCCTGTATAAAACATACATTGACTGTGTTTTAGTGTAAACTGATTAACTGAAATGTAGTTTCAACCATCCCCCTCAATCACCCGAGTGGAGCCAGCCTGACTATACATTTGAAAGGTGACAATGTTCCGGCAGACAGCCTCCTGCTGTTCTGGGGCAGCCTGCCCCACCCACGATTATAATATGAATGTATATCTCAAGCCCTGTCTGTCTCCCAACCTGTCTTCCCCTCCTTCCCCTCACCCAGCCTACCTGTCTGTCTCTCAATTACCTGTCCTTAAATAGTCCATGATTTTGAGTGAACTTTGTCACTCTTTGCTGCACGTTACATGTGTTGGAACTAGTGACCTCTCCGCGGAGAATTCTTGCTATTCTTGATTGAAAATAAACCTGATGCTATACACTATATCACCGTTTGCTTGACTTTTCTTACCACAGAGCAGAAAACTATTCTTTGCCTATTATTATCTTGTGTTTTTTTATTACATGAACACTGTCCATCAACAGAGAGTGATAACACGGAACTATCCTCATCTTAGCTTAAATTCAGGAGATGAGAAGACAGAAAACCTATACGGGCAAGAGGGCCAGAGGAAGAAGACCTCAATGATTAGCCGGTTCATCCGCCCTCTCTCAGAATAATTTGATAATTACATGAAATAAATAATTATTACACAAGTCTTCCGCAGTGAAGTCTGGTTTTTCTCATATTTTCCCCTTGAAAAGCAGTTCAGCTCAAGCAGGAGATTTGCCAGATTTTCGCCTGGCACAGAATATGGGAACAGCAGGCTCGGCTTACAGGTCCTGCCATTTTGCATAATTCTCTTTAATCACCGCAACTGTACGCCACTGTGATTGCCACATCGGCACTTTTCCCGATGTAAGCTCTTCTCTGTTTCGCCTTTATTTGTTTGGGGTTGGTCTTTTTTTTCTCTCATTGTTTCACTTTTTTAACCCCCCAACCCCCAAGGATGTTGAACAAGTGTCAGAATACCGTTAAGTGACAGGCTCAACTTGCGTCCTGATATACAGTGAAATTGTCATTGCTTGGAATCACAGAGATATCGTAAGAAGCTGTGAGATGGACTGGACTCACTGGAGAATATTAGTACTTTTTGCAGTGCTGAGAATGCCTGGGGTAGTTATTTTATTCATGAAATGAATAGGGTTGTTTACCCCATTTTCACTTGCAAGCATCAAGGAAAGCCAACAGAAGATTGCCAATACAGGTCATAAAAACAGCAACTTTATTTTGAAAATGAGCCTCCTCTTTAGCATTCAGGTGGAGTATTTCATATTGTGTAGTGCAGCTGTCAAAGCTATCTTCCCTTCCATAAATCTGCACATTGTGCACAAACTTAAAACAAAGCCACACAGCCAAGAACAAACTGCTTTTTTTTTTTTAAATTACCAACTGCATTGATATCTCTTTTGCTCATGTCAGCCTCAAAACTGTAGGCAGACATTTGCGTCATAACAACCTCAGGTTTTTTTTCAGCCCACTGAGTCTTTACAGGTGACTCAGGTGAATTTTTTTGCCTCAGTGAATCTGAATTCCCTATACTGCACAATGTAACTTGATACCATTAGAGGAGTCCATTTAGCAAATGAGGGCTTAGTAGAGTGCAGTGGCGGCTCGCCCATAGAGGGCGATAGGGCGCCGCCCTCCTTGAGCCATATCAGCAAAAAACGAAAATATAATAATGAATAATAATGATGTTTTTTTTTTTTTTTTTTGTATTAATAATCATAATTTATGATTTCAATACAGTTTTTACCTGCATCTATGTCTGAATATCATTGTACAATCAGCGTCTGTGCTCTGTACCGTCACTCTGGGGCGATGTCGGGCTGGTTGAAAATCGCCCCCAGCGCTCTCATAGACATCAATGTAAAACTTTTTTTTTTCAAACTGCAAGCCTCGCAATGCAATCTCTATGGGTTCCGGGGGTGCTCGCCCTAACGTGTTGTCGTCATACGTACAGTAAACAATAAACCAATTACAGTGACTGATACAGTCACATGTCCAGTATGCAGCCCAGAGCGGTCATATTCAAGACCAACACAACTTTATATCAACTCAGGCTAGGCTGGCAAGCTACTTACTTGATCGGACTCGGACTAGGTCTTTCCCAGACAAAATGTAACCATCAAGCAAGTATCTACCAAGATGGATTGGGGGATCTTATAAACGCGGATTTTCACAGGGCTCGTTTGAACGGCTAACGAGGCTAGCAGGATGCTAATGCGCTAACGCTCTGTCCTGCTGCCGCTGCATGATGATATGGACTGTATACTGGCTTTTTATCCATCCTGATGGCAGCACAGAGACCGCATGGATAACTTTGGGTGTCACCCCTATGCATCATCTCTCAGAAAAGGTAAAACAAACATTAAACATCAATCTGCATATACGAGCCAGCGCCGTTCAACAGCTGATCGGCTATTGAACGGCGATCAGCTGTTGATCGTCGTTTAGCTGACAGCTGCTTTCACCGTCCGACATAAACCCCCCTACCAAGTGCTGTAGACAGTAGTAACCCAAACCAATGTGATGATTAGCACTGTTAATGTTGCACATGCTATGCCAGCATCCATTTTTGTCTCCTAACTTTTAAAGGAAGCCTATCTGAGGAGCACACTGGTAGATGACAAGTTATCTGTGATGGCCACAGCCGGATAATTAAATCATTTTAGAGCTAAAATAATTTTATTCAAGAAATTAACTAACTTAATTTCCAAAAATACTGTACAGTGCAATGCTTGTCTAATGTTGCCAGAGTGGTTATGCCAGATGAACAGGAAAAACAAACAGTTAAATGCAATATGACATTGTCATATGCTATCTGATTTAGGTTAATTTTGGGTCATATTTCCCATCATGGCAACAATTGCCCCCCCTGAGATTATTGTCAGGAGCCGCCACTGGTAGAGTGTACAGACAAACTGAAGCATCTACATGTGCGTCATGTGCTCTTAAGAACCTACTCTTCCATGGAAAGGCTGTAAAATGTAAATCTCTTTTCATGCTCGAGTAAGTCCTGTTTTTAAAGTATTTCAAAGCTACGTGTCTACCAGATTAAAATGTGGGAAAGTAGTAGTAGTAGTCCCAGTGGAGCAGATACATAAATGAACACAAAAGTTCCCAAAGGGACTGAAATAGTGTATACAACTACAGAAGACGGCAGACATTTAAGGAATGCAACAAATGTTGTTATGATTCATTTAGTTATGGAACAGCTTGAGAGAAAACCTTGTGGGAAAAATGCTACTTTAGAATTGTGTCCTTCAGCTATCACAATTTTTATAGCAAAAATGCAGTGGTGGCCTCCTGCATCACCTCTCAATATAGTTGATTGTCAAAGTGATAGCTTGCCTTGTTATCACGAGGAAACCAAATTAAAAGGTGCTTTTGTCTGGTCAAATCTCAACCGAGCGCGACTTGGCCTCCAAGGAGAGTTACAATTGAACCCAATGTCATGGGCGCAGCCCAACAATCTGAGCTGTTATTGTTTGCAGGGGAACATGAACCTCTTACCCGGCACTTAGCGAAGGGTGTTCCGTTGCTATGGAGCGGTGGTTAGGTGAGGGAAACAAAGCGAGGATGAGGGAGCTTAGGGAGGATGGAACATGTAGGAAGAGATGCGGTTGTGTTGGTCTATGTATCCTCTTGGGGTCTTAAACACTCAGGAGTACAGTTTGCAGCTGACCATCATAACAGTCGGGCCTGCTGAAACGTCTTGAGATAAACAAACTGTCTCAACACGCAGCCACAGTAAATGCTCCTCTACCCAGAAGAATCACAGCAAGTGAAAGTGATATCAGCAGCTAATGGGACAGACAATAAGCTAGCACAGTGGCTGTTTTTAGTTTCCACCATCTCCTGAGGGGAATATCAGGTGCTTTAGCTGCCAGTTGCCAACTGTGTGTGCCTGCTGGGTGTTTTTTGTTCTGAGCAGGTAAGTGCACAGTCGTTGTTTATAGAGATATTTCACTGAAAACAGCTGCCTGATGCAACCAAAAATGACACACTGAGGAGCGGTAAGATTGAAGAACAGCAGTGATGTTGCTGGCAGGACAGCCAAATAATGAGCTGAAACTCGCTATAAAACTGTATAGCTGACGGAGAGCTTCAGATTTGGATGATGATTTTCTGTAGGTTCATCTACGAAAGACCACTTTCACATTGTCATTTGAAACATGTATTACAAAAATATCGAAGTCGATTATAGTCCAAAAGGTTCACTTAGTCTAACTTTATAATTAACCTAAATGTTCTTGTAGAGTGTTACTTATCTAACCTTAACATAAGATCGCTTATAGCTGCTTCATCAATATTAATACTTTGCAAAATAAAGTTACTTTCTATCAGCAATGGCCCAAATTCCTACTTTATCAGTAAGTATCTTATCTAACTCTAAACTTAACACTCGTCTATTGGTATTAAAGTAATTTAATTTGTGTTAATAGACTAAATCTGGAAGCCTGGGTAACTGGATAAACAGAGACGGACTGGAATGTTATTATTCTTCCGGACAATTACACATAATACATAATTTTCTCATTGCATATTCATACATATTACTTTGTGTTATCGTCCGAAGGGAAGCAGGAGAAGCCAAAGGCTTATCTAAAATGAATGTCTATGACTTAATAATACAACGATCTGAGGGAACATAACACCAAAGCAGAGTGTGTTTCATTGAAACAATGTCAGAAAAAAGAAAGAAAAGGGGTTCAATAACTAAGCAAAAATATTTTCATCACATACAGTATCTCACAAAAGTGAGTACACCCCTCACATTTCTTCAAATATTTCATTATATCTTTCCATGGGACAACACTGAAGAAATGACACTTTGATATAATGTAAAGTAGTCAGTATACAGCTTGTATAACAGTGTAAATTTACTGTCGCCTCAAAATAACTCGACACACAGCCATTAATGTCTAAACTGAAGGCAACAAAAGTGAGTACACCCTAAGAAAAAATGTCCAAATTGGGCCCAAAGTGTCAATACTTTGTGTGGCCACCATTATTTTCCAGCACTACCTTAACCCTCTTGGGCATGGAGTTCACCAGAGCTTCACAGGTTCCCACTGGAATCCTCTTCCACCCATTCATGACGACATCACAGAGTTGGTCGATATTAGAGACCTTGCGCTCCTCCATCTCCCGTTTTAAGAAGCCCCAAAGATGCTCAATAGGGTTTATGGCTGGAGACATGCTTGGCCAGTCCATAACCTTTACCCTGAGCTTCTTTAGCAAGGCATTGGTCGTCTTGGAGGTGTGTTTAGGGTCATTATCATGTTGCAATACTGCCCTGTGGCCCAGTTTAAGAAGGTTGAGTGCACGTTTTCAGCGTCATACCAAGAGGTTGGCTTTGGAAAATAGACGTATGAATACTGCCAGCATTGCTGCAGGTCTTGAAGGGGTTGGGGGTCAACCTGTCAATGCTCAGACCATATGCCACACTCTGCATCATACTGGTCTGCATGGCTGTCGTCCCAGAAGGAAGCCTATTCTAAAGATGATGCAAAAGAAAGCCCACAAACAGTTTGCTGAAGACAAGCAGACTACGGACATGGATCACTGCAACCATGTCCTGTGGTCTGATGAGACCAAGATAAACTTATTTGGTTCAGATGGTGTCAAGTGTGTGTGGTGGCAACCAGGTGAGGAGTACAAAGACAAGTGTGTATTGCCTATAGTCAAGCATGGTGGTTGGAGTGTCATGGTCTGGGGCTGCATGCATGAGTGCTGCCAGCAGTGGGGAACTACAGTTCATTGAATGCTAACATGTACTGTGACATACTGAAGCAGAACATGATCCCCTCCCTTCATAAACTGAGCCGCAGGGCAGTACTGCAACATGATAATGACCCCAAACACCCCTCCGAACGACCACTGGCTTGCTAAAGAAGCTGAGGGTAAAGGTTATGGACTGGCCAAGCATGTCCCCAGACCTAAACCCTATTGAGCATTTTTGGGGCTTCTTAAAACAGGAGATGGAGGAGCGCAAGGTCTCCAGTATCCACCAGCTCCATGATGTTGTCATGAATGAGTGGAAGAGGATTCCAGTGGCAACCTGTGAAGCTCTGGTGAACTCCATGCCCATGAGGGTTAAGGTAGTGCTGGAAAATAATGGTGGCCACACAAAATATTGACACTTTGGGCCCAATTTGGACATTTTAACTCAGGGGTGTACTCACTTTTGTAACCGGCAGTTTAGACATTAATGGCTGTGTGTCGAGTTATTTTGAGGGGACAGTAAATTTACACTGTTATATAAGCTGTAAACACGCTACTTTACATTGTATCAAAGTGTCATTTATTCAGTGTTGTCCCATGAAAAGATATAATGAAATATTTGAAGAAATGTGAGGGGTGTACTCACTTTTGTGAGATACTGTAACTCAACCGTCTTGATTAATACTATTTTGAATATGTTAGGTCCTGTATTAGAATTCTTCTCACTGAACCTAATCTGTGTTATCGTGTTTCAACTACAAAACATTTGTCTGTCTGGAAAATGGACTTTGGATTCATTCTATAATTAGTCCGAAAAACACATTGAAAGTCAGTCGCAGCAAAGACCTGGGTGGTGATTAATCAGTGGTTAAGGTCAATGTTAAGCTTTCTCGTCTGAAGGGTGACTATATGGTGTGATGATAACAACAGCTTTGTCCTGTGAAAACAAAGACAGATTCTTGAGCATTATTTCCCTCAGACAACTCATTGATATTCTCATTGTTTCCTGCAGACTGCACCCTTATATGTCTGTCACTCCATTAAAATGACAGAAAAAAGCATGTCGCCGGTACCACCAAAACTATTTCAAACCACAGTCTGATAAATGACTCCTCCTGGGTCTTGACAGACCATATTAAATACTTTAAAGTTGCTCTCATAAAAACATAATTACTATTAATCCCTGAGGTAGCGAGAGATGAATCGTCTAAAACAGTGGTGGAGAACTACAGTATATTGGATTGGAGCATATTCCATTGTGTGTACCGGAAAAATAATTAATGGCTGAAGTGTATGATTAATCGATCCTTACGGTATGCCTGATTTGTTCTAATCTAATGTCCTGACAGAGTGCAATTAGCTTGAAAGTATTTTTGTCTCAAGTTCAGAAAAAAAGCACTGAGTGAACAGAATTCACCTCAGCCAAACTGTGAATCTCAGTCTGGTGTATCGTGTTCCTAAGTCAACATTTTCCTCATGGAGCGTCACCAAAAAGACAGGCTGTTTCATCATTACAAGTTGTGTGGAGCATGTGTAGGCATTAGGCAATGTCCATTGTGTACTGTACTTGTGCATGCAACTTGTACAGGCATGCCTTCAAATAAATCGTAATAATCTGCGCAGAAAGGTGGGAACAGAAAAACCTTATCAAAAACACACAATCACGTTCTAGACAAAATGACGTGAACATAAAATAAGGACGATAAAGGTTCCTATTAACTAAAATGTGTACACAGCCACACAGAGAGGATGTTCAGGGCCTTTAACTTCTTCAGGAAAACTGGGAAGTAACCCAAAGTCCTGTACACCTTTTGCATTTCAGTTAGGCATCTATAAAGAAATCCAGAGCAATCTGTTTGATTTTGTCAAAGTGTAACTGTCCTCTCCCTCCTCTCTTGGCTACCAAATCAGACAAATTTTAAAGCTGCCATTTCACCGCATCGCCATAGTGATGCTTGTTCATCGACTTGATAGCTGGCTGAAGGTCACCACTGGAAACAACACTTGTGATATTTGTTGACATTTAGCAAATGGACACTCAGCTCCCACTACACCTCGACACATGGCCACAGAAAGGGCTGAGAGATGCTTTCATGTCAATTTTTCTTTTTTTGGGAGGAAAGGGGGGAACTAACTAGCACAAGTGTATAGATCGAAACTTGATGTTTGGTGGCAAACATGTCAACTTTGACTGTACATCTGAGTTCCCTGCAGCACTTAAATGAAAGAGCAAACTCAGATAGTGACGGTGTGATGCGGATTAAATAACGTGTTGCAGCGTTTATCGCAAAACCCTCGGCCTGAAGAGAGAATTAAATTGTCCCAGTCTCTCGAAACCCGGCGATTATCTTTGACAACCTAATCCTACCAACGCACTGCACTCAACTATCCATCATCTGTGTTTGAATACTGCTTCATTAGTCAGGTGGGAACACACACCTATTCCTCTGAAAGTGTGAGGGTTCATGGGAAGAGCATGTGTGTGTGTAGATCTTTGTGTGTGTGGGTCTTTGTGAAAGTGAGAGAGCCACAGAGTTATTTGAAGGTTGTGAGTCTGACACTTTCAGACGTTCGGTCCCTGATCACAACACTGTTGCATATAAATGACCCCCTATGTACTCACCGTGAATGTACAATGCACTTGAGATCTCTCTCTCTCTCTCTCTCTCTCTCTCTCTCTGACACAAACACACAGATATGAGGGCAGGCACTGTGAACTGATAGACAGGATGCGAACGCTTTGACAGAAAAAACGTGATTCATTATGACTGTCACTGGGTGGCTGGCTTGTAATCGTGTTACGTCACGTAGCAGAGGTGACACGTGAAAGAAAGGCTTTCAAAGATGTAGTGATGCTTCTCTAACCTTGACTCATTTGACAGGACAACACATCAAAATAGATGTAAGTACACAACAGGACATAAATAGATACGGACGCACTCTCACAACGTATTACTGTGTAGTATGCAACCCCGTGTAATATTAATGAACTCAATTAATTATGAATAGGATGTATGGTACTTCCCGCTCAATGCTGTGCGAGCAAACATTTTCCGTGCATTGTCATTCAAACACAAAGCACATACTTTTACACTCTCCTCTCATAATTACCTTCTCTTTTTTTTGCTTTATCTACTCCAATCAAAGTGTTTCTTCCTCTGCCTCTCACTCTGTATTCAGTTAACAACAAGGCTTCTCATTGTAAATTCACTTCTTATGGACAACGTTGCGTGTTTTCACTGCACCTTGCTGTCTCTTTACGTCTCTCTCCCTTCTTGTCTTTGAAGTCTTCTTCCCTCAGCTTCCTGTACATCACACGCTGCCCGCGGTCTTCATCCGTCTCTGCTCGTCTTCATCACACTCTGGAGGTTTGAACCGGGCGCGTCAAGAGCAGGTGCAGTGTGAATTGAAATCGGCCCAACGAGCCCCCGTGAGCACCAGCGTGTACATACATAAGCATATTTCCGAATTCTGCTTAGTTGCATTTTGTAACAGTGACTTAACCCTTAGATGACAGATTCCCCACACAGTTTTCACCCAGTAGTAATATATCCTCCCTCCCTGACCTGTGACTAAACACGTAGCCGGACTACTACTCATCGCTGGTTTTCATTTAAAAAAAACACATCCTTCAGGTGGGGACTTGTGTTCTCTTACCTTGGCCTCCCAGCTTGATCTCCAGGCCCTCCAGGGAGTTGGCTGAATCCCCTTCCTCCAAGGAGAGCCTTCCAAAGCCGCTGCCAGCCATGGTGAGCAACACCTCCTTACAAGGCACACACACTATCACACCCAATACTGAATCTCAGGCAGACTGAGAGATCTCCTTATCTATCCCTCCCTCCCTCTCCCTCATTCACTCTCTCGGTCCCTCTATGTGTCCCTGATTCTCTTCTCTTCCTGCCAAAACGGCTACTCGCTCTGTCCTCCCTCTTCACCTGCTCTTGACGTGAGTGTTTATAAGCTACGCCCGGCTGAGTGTCTTCTCCCCTGTTCAATGAATGGAGATGACAGAGCGAAAGGAAGGAGAGGGAGGTGGGGGAAGTACGATGCTTTCACCAGGAGGAGGGAGAAAAGGAGAGGAGGAGGCAGGGCCCTCCTCCCTCCAGGCTTCCCCTGTGGGGGTTAACTGGGGGAAAGAGCAGCAGAAGGTTTGCTTGTAGGAAGGAGGATCCGTCAAGGAAGCGGTGCTTATAGGGAGCTGACACAAATATGATTGATGCATGGCCCTCTTATTAGTGACGTCACAAACACGGGTACAAACACAGCTTTACAGATACAAGTGAAAGGTGCTTATTGAGTCATTTATATGTGTGCTTTGTGATCATACGTCAGCCAATTACCATAAAGAAAACTCCACACAATTTGAAACTCTCTGTTGAAGTGCTGTTCTCCCTCTATCTGCCAGCCCACTGCTGCAATATATTTAGGCACGGGAAAATACTAAAGTTTTGAGTTTTAGCTTTGGTCATCGGTCAACCAATATACTGGGACTCTTAATTTCCCAGATATCTGGCCATGGCCTTTTCCATTACTTTATGGGTCAGAGTCAAGTGTCCTCAGCCCTGAGTGAAGAGGAAAGGCATGGAAGCATGGCTTTGTGCCAGTTTAGAGGTTAATATGGCCTCCAATTTTTGGGAGGCACTTAAACTAAGAGCTATAATTCTACTGCTGTCAAAGAACATTTTAAAGTTTGATATCAATGCCAAGTTGTATGCCAAAAATCTCACTGTGTTTAAAAAAGGGGAGGCAAGCAACAATCAAATGTCATCCATATGATCAAAAAAAAAACACAGCCTTCTTTCAGAAAACTAATAGAAATCTTACTTTGGATTCATTCCTGTCAAAATCACTACAAGCCATGCGAGACACTCAAAATGTGATTGCAATTCACTTTATCATCATCAATCATCATTTATTAAGCATAATTAAAGACTCCCTCAATACCTTCACAGAGGATTGTACTATATATTTGTGTTCAAGCATTTGCATGTTCGTGTGCATACACACTACTGCCCACTGTTGCAGATTTCGAAGTGCATGATAGTTTGCATGAGTGGACGGCCGCCGAGGGTACAACGGCAAAATCCTTGGAGGCATGACTGATCTGAGGCTGGAGTTTGAGCGCTCCATTAGCCAGCTCATTAAGTCACATTAGAACTGGGGAGATGAGATACATGTCCAGAGAGCTGGAATATCCACAAACCGTTTAGTATCTCCTCCCTCTATCAAGATATCTCTCTCTCCCTCCCTCCCTCACATATACATATACACATATACACACACACACACAGACAAACACACGAGATTCCCACGTCATAGCAGGACAAAGCCACTTACCGGAGTCAGAGCTGGATGTTGCCACGGGCATTTTAAGAAATTGGTTTCTTCCAGTATCCTCCGCAAAAAACTTGTAAGGTCAACTGCAATGAGAGAAAGTGCAAAAGAGAGAGAAGGGAGATGAGTTGAGAACAGTAATAAAGTATTGATTGTGAATATGAATGCAAAATCCCATGGTTTGTCAGACCTCTGAGGCAGAACTAAGGTTAAAAACAAGGGTGGGTAGATGCTCTATATAGAAGTTCTATAAATAGCAGACATTTCACACAGATCCAAGAGTTTTGCATTTTTTATATCATGTTTTTATGGGCTTTTTTATATATATTTTAAATTGTGACGAGGCCCCTCATGTTCAACACAGGCATCAGTGGGAGTAAAACAAATCCAGTTAATCCATCAAATTCACAGTGGATGACCTTGGCATGCACAGCTCATTCCTAGTTTGTCTAAACAAACCGGCCCACACAGGACAACTGCTAACTAACTTTTTTAATACCTATAAATAGAATAGCCCGTTGCCCTGGTAACACCCAAACAGTTTTAGCCATCATGTCCGCAGGGAACACTTTTTAGGCAACAGTTGTAACTGTGCTGTGGAGTGAGCGGGTTTGAGTGTGTGTGTGGGCAGGCCAGCTAACATTAGCTTAGAGAGGATCACTATTGATTCTAATTGATCCATTTAACACCAGCAGTGAGGAAAAAGCAGCACACATCACAGACTGGAGACTGGAAGACTAAGTATATGTAGCACCGAGATTTAAACCTGGCATATACTGTAGCAGGGGATGTGGAATTTGTCAAACACACAGAGTGAATAGTAATTAGGCGTTTAGGAGAGGAGGCATGGGGGAACATACACACATAATAGGCAATCAATAGCCATGAGCGTGAGGAGAAATAGACAGAAGAAAAACAGATGAAGAAGGATGGGGAGAGAACTGTCAGGCTCTGGCTGTGTGGAGACATGAGGTGTGTGTGCGTGTGCGCGTGTGCGTGTGCGTGTGTGTGTGTGTGTGTGTGTGTGTGAGAAAGAGAAAGAGAGAGAGAGAGAGACATCAAATAAGAACAATGGTGAGGAAGAAAGGAGTGCAGCTGATGAGGGAGAGGCTGTGTGGTATCCAAGGATGCTAATTCCATGTTGCCATGACAATAGCTATCCATGGTGCAACCAGTAGTGCTGCGGAGGCCGAAGCCCAGGCTCACCATGTTTGAATGTGTCATGATAGAAATACACTGACTGGCCGTATGGGAGGTGCTATCATTATTATATTCATTTGATTCTCTGTGCAGAGATCAACATATTCTCCCAATAGTATTTGGTCAGATACTTGCAGGTCTGCAGTTTTTGCATCTGAAAATGTTCCCAGGGCAAAGACTCATTCATGTAATGAACAGTTTAATGTCAAGCCACTGGAGATGGGCATGTTTTAATTAGAATCTAGAAACATTGATCAAAATGAAGAAAGCCTTCGGTAAGGTTTGGGACTGAAATTCTGGAGGACATTTGGAATGACTGTATTACTGTTTATTAAAGCTCCATAATAAGGCCCAGGAAATATCTTTCAATGACTTAATTACTCTCATGACAGGTTGGATTGAATGCATCCTTCCATAAATCTATAATAGATTGTCCATAAATGCTTGCATGCAATAACCTGCTTTATTCTGCTGTATGTTTTGATCCTGTCCTCTATATTTAACTCCCTGCCTTTGCCTTACGTAATGAATCTATTCCTTCTATCCCACAGTCATGTCATATCATATTTGGAACCGTACCACCTGGATTCCAGAGTAACTGACTGTGTGTGTGTGTGTGTGTGTGTGTGTGTGTGTGTGTGTGTGTGTGTGTGTGTGTGTGTGTGTGTGTGTGTGTGCGTGTGTGTGGTCGTATATGGTTTAATTGATTTTATTTGGTTAACTTTCACTATCTTTTTCTTTACCTGCAGGGCAGGACATAAAACATTTTTAGGCCAATGAGTGCCTCCTACATCACTGGTGGTTGGGGAGCAACGTGTTTACTTGATCAACAGCTGTAATTGATGTGAGGTTGTAGCCCATTGTTAGACGCATGAAGGATCGAGTGCTTTCTGCGAGACTCGGATCTGTGCGGCTTAGGCCCTTAATACCGCATTCCAGTCCCCCAGGCTTATCCGTGCCATCCCATGTTTGCACTGCCAAATGACAGAGCTTGTTAAAAGTATGCAGAGGCCACACGGCCGGCTAAGAAGTCAAAGCCGATTGCAGCAGCAGAGCTTTGGCCGTGCTCTCTCTCACTCTCTCCCTTGTTCTTATTTTCTGTTACAGATGGGGTATAGTCGGCCAAGCTTTAATGATGCAGCCGTCATCAAGGGTGACATTTTCTTGGTAATTGGTGGCAAGCAAATGGCACCAATTAATGTGGATGTCAGAGAGTGGATGTCAACAGTGGACGTCTACTAAGAGTTTCAACCACTAATCAATCCCTAATTGCTGCCACTCTTCACCACTATGTAAATGTTTCAATTGTTTTTCTCTTCAACTGTTGTTGTGTATTTGATGTATTTGCATTGAATATTGTTTATGTATTGTTGTTTTTACTTTGAATTTGTTTGATCTCGACGTCATTGTAAATGAGGGTCACCCCTCAATTGGTCTCTCGAGGATAAATAAAAGTTAAATAAAATAAAAATAAAATAAATAAATAATCAAAGTGCCCTTGATAATACCATTAAAACTTGAAGTGTTAAAGTTCAACAGTGTGTGTGAATAAGCAACCCACCAGTGAGGTCAAAATGGGATTTTTTATACACTGTCTTTTGGAGCAGAGCCTCAAGTTTTGGGTCAGACGGTCTCGAAAGTAATGTATTGTGTATGCAAACTGTCTCACACACATTCAGTAACACACACAAACACACACTTCTCAATCTTACTCGATGTGTTGCAGGAAGAGAGACCCTCAATAGTGCAGCTGACATGACGTCACATTTGCAGAACTGCTATCATCATCTCTACCCTGTCAATCTACTGTATCAAAACAAGAGCCCAGCTGGTTGTGTGTGTGTGTGTGTGGGAGGGAGAGGGGGGGGGGGGGTTTCTAGGGCTTTTTTCAAGCTCTACCAAATAACCAAATAATCTACCAGAACACCAGACACCAAGTTTACATTCCTGCAAAAACAAAGTCAACCAACTAACCACACCTACCAATATTACATTCTGAGTAACAAAGGCAAATTTCAAGGCTCAAGTGCCTTCAAAATATCCCTGAAATGTAAGCGCTAACAACCAGATTTAATAAATGTTATTGTTGCAAGGTCTGCAAGCTTATAACATGAAAACCACTGCAGTGCTGTAAATGACTGTATCACACATATTTCACTTTCAGCAAGAATCCTGTCATCAGGGTAAGTTCAAGGTAGAACATTCAGAGATGTAAGTAACACACAACCAACAAATAAAGCCTGTATCCGATGTAGCATTTTTTATTTTTTATATTGTTTTTATTTTTTAGCACATTTGGGCCTGCAGCAATGGCACAAGTGGTTGCCCAGGTGTTTGTCTGTCAACTGTAAAATGCCTTGAGCTGTTCCCACAGTGACGCTGGATTAAAGCCTGTAAGCATGCTTGTACACGCACACCACACACACACACACACACACACACACACACACACACACACACACACACACACACACACACACACACACACACACACACACATATCAGTGATTCTTGAGAAGTGGGACAAAACAAGGTGCAATGTTGAAAAAATACAAACCCTATGTTTAGGCAAATTAAATTACAGGTATGTGTATCCAACATATACTAAGCTACTGAGCTATGCTTTGATACAACCTCCCAGCTTTTGTTTTTGTTACCGTCATTGGCCTATCACCACCGTCAGATGTCAACTCCGTCAGATTTCCTGTCTGACGGTGTTGACATATTTAACGTTTCTTAAACAGAACAAATTGAGTTTTTCTAGTAGCCATTTGGTTTTTCTGTTGATGTTAGGTGCTAATATGAACTACTTCAGGAAAATAAAATGGTCAAAAAAATTCAAATAACTTCTTCAGCAATTATAAATCGGTGTTGACATATTATGGTTGTGACGCATGACTTTCAAGATTCGGAATGTAAAATATTCTAAAACTACAACACTTATCAGAGCCTGTCTGACTCTAATGTACTCTACTGCAGAGGTAGAATGTGACAAGAGGTCCTTTATAGTGACAGCTGCCCCTAATTTTGGATGATTTTATTACATTTTAATGGATTGTCTGACGGTGGTGACAAAAAGTGTCCCACCTCTTTGAAACCATATAAAACATGAATGTGTTGAAGAAACAGTTGTTATTGATATGAGAGATTATTTAGTGTTGCTTTTGGTGAAAAAAATCATTATAGTAATTTTTGGATAGGTTTTAATGCATATGAAAGATTGAAACCCTCTCTGTGGACACACTGTTTTGGACGTCGTGAGAAGATAACAAGTGTCATATATTTGACATAATAAGGATAAAATTAAATTTAAGGGGATAATTGTGCTCCAGACATTCTATTCTTAATCCCTAATAACATCTACAATTTTAAATATTTTTATTTTTAAAGATAACAGCAGTTACATATGGAAGACGGCCTTTTGTCCCGGTTCTCAAGAATCACTGATATACTGTACATGCTCCAGTGACCAAACAAGTCCTACTCCACACATGCAGGCTGGCGTCAGGCCTAAAAATAACCCAGTGTTCCCACAGGTTCCAGCTTCGCTCATTACTTTACAAGGGAAAACTGTCGTATCCAAGACAACCGTGAGCAGCTCTTCAACTCCTTCCCCGGCGCTTTGCCATGGCAACAAGGGAAAATGTGTAAAATAATAATAAATTGGAGTAAAGGTTGGGTGTGTTGAAAAGTAACACAAAAATTACTGTAGAGATGTAGTTTCGTCAGACATCAACATTAGACTTTTCATAAACAAATATAGAGGCCTGTCACTTAAAAGGTGTCATTAAAACAACCATACGATCTGCTTTTGAGTGCTGAAAAAAGCACCAGTATGTTGGCATTTGTAATAAGTCACTACAAATGCCTGTAGGTATCAAAATAAAGTGTGGAGGCCTTTTGGAGGAGAGGATTGATTCAAGTACAGTGCAATGTGCTGCACCTGCACGGTTGAATGATTGCAAGAATAACAGGTGTCAGTGACTCTCCCCCCGCATGCATATTAATACACACAATGTGCTACTACTGTAGTTGGCAGCGACAAGACCACACGGAAGAGAGGACATCTGATAAAACCTGATCAACTTGGTGCTTCCTTTTCCCTGTAGCTGATACGGATTGTAATTAGTGTAATTAGAATGAAATGTCATGCACATACCACTGAGAGGCTAAAAGACTCAAGCTAAGCGCTGAGGAAAAAAAACGCCCAGGGGGAGCGTTTACAATCGACACCCTGCCGGGATTTCATTAAAAGATCCCTGCTTTTTTCTGAGGAAGCAGCCATGATGAAATAAGCCGCACGAATGTCACTGTTTCAATGTCACTCAAGTCTCTCTTAAGGACACACTCTAGATGTGATATACTAAATATAACAGAGAGAAGAAAAAAACTTTCAGGCCAGCAATAACACAATGGCTTTGACATGCATTTAATAAGGGAAGGTATCAAAATAATTGGGCCAATTAAATTGGGGTCTTACATTGATGTAATCAATCGTAAAGCTTCTATGAATAATGACATTAAAGGCAAATCCACTTAGCCATCAAGACTCCATCCCCACCCAGTAGGGTTGACGGGCTGTCAGACTGGTCCTGTATCATGGGGGTCGCAAGATCAGCACCTTGGACAGTTCTAATGACGAACGTAATGCAGAAGGTTATAAAAGCTTCATACGGACAGTCTTCAGTCACAACTGAACAACTAAACATTGTTACTTTATGACCCACAGGCTCCAGATGGATAGATGTACAGCAGACAAGCTGAACTAAAATACAGTTACAGGATAAGGGGGAAAATTAAAACACCCTCCCCTTCATTGGTGTGCCTTCGTAGCCAAGTGTCTACAGCAGATGCCATTACGTCGCAACTCAATTCCAATTCAATTTCACTTCCTGCCCACCTCTTCAGCTTTCAACTATCCATGTAAGGCAAAATTTCCCCCAAAAATATCTTAGTCATATTACCATGACTCATGAAAATAAAGATTAGAATACATCCTTTTTCAACCCCAGTTATAATCGTAAAGTCCCTAAGTACAGAATATTACAGTGAGTAGTACTGTTTTAAAATACTAAATGCAAGATTACAGATCTGCAGTAACTACTGCTAACGAGATTGCAGCTAAACGAAAGTCACTCATTTTGCAGGTGACTGAAAGAACAGAAATTCTCCCCTGATTGTTGTGGCATTATTTTAAAACTGGTGATTATATTGCCTTCTGTGGGGACAAATGATGTTTGTGCTAATCCATCTAGCTATCAGATATGAAGATATTTCACAAGATCACCTTATTTAGGAGGCTTCTTCCTCTGGAAAAAATGTATGTTTGCGCCAAATTCCATGGCCTTCCATCCAATACTTCTATATTTCCAAAGGTGGTGGATTCACCAGACTGACTAGCTTTGCCATCTGCCAGAACGCTAGGCTTTAATTTGCTCATTAAAAATCCATGTATGTGAACGCAGTAAAAAAGGGGAGGACTAAGATTTCTCCGCCTTTTATATATGGAGATAAGTGCCGAAAGGGAACGAGGTGGCAGGTGTGAGAGCAAATAAGCAGATTATTCTTATGAATGACACCCCCAAAGGTTGGGGAAAAGGTGCAAAGGCTACGTGAACTGCAGCAGATACATCTCCCCTGAGGAATCCAGTGTTGATGGTTCCTACTTCTAAAGCCGTTCTCTTTGCCAGCTACAGGTTATTAGAAGTCCTGTCTGGTGCAGTTATGAATCACTAAGTCCGTCAAAGGGGTGAAACTGGCCAGGCGACCCTTGAAAGTGATGTTTTTAAGAGTAGTCCAAACAAACAAAAAATACACCGCGCATAGCATTTCACTTCACATTGTCCTGGAGTATATGCTGCCTTAGCACTTACAAATGGATAGAATATCTCTATTACTGCTGAAAATACAATAACTTCTCTCTTGCTGGCAGGGGTCAATACTTCCCCTCCAGCAATAGAAATAACCTCACCGTGTGCAAGTAAAGCTTGAGATAGAAAAGACAAGATAACAGACGCATGAACAAAATTGATGAGCACCCATTGAACGGATGGAAATTGAATTATATAAACGAAATAGACACACATTTTAAAGGTCTTCTGGTTGCAGATTGTCATATGACATTAATAGAGTTTTACTTTGATCTATGTTAGATCTAAAATAAATGATGGTAGATAATATTGGTCTAACATTGCTTATTATGTTTGATTCTCATCATTGCTTATGTAGCCGTCAGAGTGCATCAAAATTGTTGTAATTATTATAATTTTTTATCTTTTTGTAGAATTTTATTTCTAGACTAGGCTATATACGCAACAGGAAATGAAATGTTTGTTAAGTGTTCAAAAACATATTGATGGCATTTATGATTGTTGGAATAAGAAAACAATATTTTTCAAACAGATAATATAGGAAAAAATTTAAGTCTGGAATAGTTTAGTTGAATTCTGAAGGGGGTAAATAAGTTTTGCGCAGATGTTGAAGAAATCACAATACGGTTCAAACAATTTCTGATTTCTTGATTACCTGATTATCCAACTGCTTTTTTGCCTTGTGGACAGATATTAGGTGTAGTCATTAGTGGGATAAGTATCCATACAAATACAGTAATAGGTAGATCACTCACTTTACCACTTTATCTATCACTCCATGTCAGACACACATCTGCCCCTCTTTTGGTCCACACACGCTCAAACATCAGTGAATGTATGGGCATGCGCAGTACCAATGAACAGGTGCATGACGTCTTGTCGTTATCGACATAATTCTCAGAGTACATTTTGAACACTCAGATGAAGTGTAATTGAGGCCTAAAGTATTTCTGTGTTTGCCTTTAAAAAAATATATTTGTTTGTTTTTACCTGTGGTCGTTGGTACACGTGCAATTATCATGGTCAATTAAGCTAGCTTGAATTTTTTTAATGCATTTGGCTACTGACTAATGCATATAGGGGCGCACGCACACGCCCGTGTGTGTAGCTTTCTCGTGCTGAATATGCGTTGTCTTTGTCAGAGCAGAGGAAGGAAATGTTAAACGGGTTTAGAAGACAAGTGTAGCCTATTCCAACGTTTTCTTTTTTGAAAGGTTTTAAGACTTAATCTCTTCTAGAGCCACATGTACAAGGCTACATAACAAAACCATAAGACTGTGTACGGCGGAGGTAGACTATACGTCTCCAGAGAAGCTTTGCTTGATATTAATGCTACCCCACCATAGTACCCCACCAACATGAACTGAACCCCTATAGGTTGAAGGCAGCGCTCACCTGCCCCCCGGTCACCTTTTCTCCCGATGTCTCTGCGGTCTGGTATGCGGCAAGAGGTTCTTCTGTGATGTCTCCGCCGGTCTACTCGCAGTTGTTGTAGGAAAACGGGTCTTGGTTAATCAATGCAGTCACTTTCACCACACAGGAGCCAACGGCAACCGACACAAAACGCTAACCAGACTACCTATAACTGCTCACATGCTCGTACAAATAGCCCCATTGAATCAAAGCTGCTCAGTTAGCACTGATGCTATGCCCCAAATGATGTCCCCAAAGGTTTTTTTATGATGACAAACGCGTCTATTTGGTGTGGTACCCCGGTGTGAAGTTGAAGCGTGTCCGCTGCCGTCGATATGAACCTCTACAAGAGCAGCAGTGGGAAAGACTAACTTAGAGAAATGCACGTCTCCTTGTGATATCGCGACACCTAGTGGCGAGAACAGCAGATACAGTTGGTTTTCTCAATAAATTAACAGAAGAAAATACCAAAGCACGTGAGTCTATTTAATAGCCTACTTTTATTCCATTCAGTTCTTTATTGTAAAGACATTGATTTTCATACAAATTATTTACATTGTTTAGGCCAAAGAATGAATTGATTTACTTGGGGAAGACAAACAGAGAGAGGGAGTGACAGAGAGAAAAAAAAATATTTGCATGCACATTACAAGGCTAAGTAAATACAGATAATCTGAAATCCAGTGCAGGTTGTCTCTTGAGAATCTTAACATTTTGGATCGTTGGTGAATCAAAGAGTTGGGTGGGTGGGTTACCACTGGGTAGCCTACACATTTACCACTGATCGCCATAGTCCAAGCTGTGAGAAAAGAGAAAAAAGCAGGATTAAGTCATTGACATTTACACTTTCTGCACTTGCGATTTGGTGAATACCAGCTCTGACAGATTACCAGCATCAATTGTAAACAGCATCATTTGAATTACTTGAAAAGCACTATTATAAATCTGATCAATTATTATTATTATTACTAACCCTGGGAACACACATTATGACCACGGTGTGATCACATGTGTAAAGCCACAGTGGTATGTGTAGGCCTACTGTATTTTGCTAATCAATACTCGATTGTAAAATGATATTAACAAAGACCCTTTAACAACAGCATCATAAACAGCCATTTAATCCACCTGGAGTATGCTAAAGTTTACAGCAATACAATGACCTGCCAGTGCATTGAAGTCATGTACTCACAGATAAGGCTTTCTTCGCTGACCACAGACACAGTTTTTACAGTTGGTATGTAACCTATTCTTTTGCTCAATTAATTAAGGGGTGTTTTCCACCTTGAAAATATTAATTAAATTGTAGACACAATTTACAGTCACTGGTATATGGATCAGCCTTAAAAAAAGCCTAAAGTTACTAAACTAAAGACATGTATTCTCTCACCGTGGCTCGCCGTCCTGGTTCGTATCAGCTCCCAACAGCAGCCACGCCACCGCCTGCTCGGGGGTCGACCTCTTCCCGTATCTGGAGGGAAAAGTCAAAAGGGGCCAGCATGTAACAACTGCAGTCCAATAACAGTCAGTGGTTCACACGTCTCTGCTTTATCTACACGACACTCATCGGTCTGGGTGCTATGGTGGCAAGACACCATATCAGTATCACTGCCTCTCTGACTACTCTACACTCACCAGTCACAAATCGGACGAGCAATTAAATGAGAGAAAAAAAATGACAGTTTTTTCAAGTTCACAGCAAGGCAACCATATACTGTAACATGCTCCTATTGATCTTTCTGTTGATGCCTTGTTACTACTAAAATCAATGCCACTAAAGAGTAAACCCGCCTTTGTTTTAAGCACAAGGGAGCTACTACACTGTGAGTCCTTTGAGGGCAATGACTCATTCAGCCTCTTTTAATTACAGACCAGAGGACGGTCAGCAATTAAGATACACTCAGCTTCCATCACTGTACACTCATTGTTTCCTCCCAACAGGAAGCAAATGACTTCCTGTTAAACCTGCTTTTATCATGTGTGCCACGCAGCGGGGAAAGTGTATTTAATAACTGCTATCATTACTTATCTGATCAAAACTGTCACTAGTAGGACAGTCTTTGCCAAATCTATGGAATGACATATATCGATGAAGTGAAAACTTAAAAATCAAGAAATGTTATCACAGGTTTAAAGGAGAAAATATTTTGTCACAAAGGTAAAGAAACACCAACTCTTAAATCTAAGTGTTAAATAATGGTCATGATATGTGATTCTGGATTTTTCCTCTAAGAAACTAAAGTAAGTCATTAGGGTAGTGTAGGCTATCTGGTGTTGATTTGGGGTAACAACATAGCAATTAAAGTCTTCTATCTGTTTTGAACCTTGTTTACCCATCTGAAGAAACCCAAGCTCCAGTCCTTCACCTCATTAATTCCCATAACAAGCACAGTCTGAAAAGGCCTGCTGAGTGAAGTTATGCCACAAGATGAGGGGCTGATCCCCATTAGCTGTCCTTTCTAACTAATATTACATGTATTTTAGTGCTTTTCCCATAGTTTTTCAAGGCGATGCATCCTGTCGATTAAAGAGATGATCATACTCACTAAGACCTGATGGGTCCCTGAAGTTGCTCTTTTACTTTAAAACTAACTCTGATAGGTGTGCTCTATAGGAATCTAGAAATCCCTGCGTTGCCTGGTAAACAAGGAGATGTTGATACATTTGCTCCCCAAATTGAATTCAGTTGTGGGTAAGCCTGAGTGACTGACTGACCCACCTCTGTCTGGTGATGAGGTTGACATAATGCCTGACGGCGGAGTGGTATTTGGCCCAGTCCTCCGGCGAGGCGCTGTTCCCGGGGCTCTCAGGTTTGGGCGGGTATGCGTCCGCGAAACTGCTCAGACACACCAGCAGGCAGACGACGAGCGCCGCGAGGGTCATCCACGATCTCAGCACGTTGGCCATCTGAGGAGGAGGAGAAGGAGATACATATGATGGTATAATTTCACTCCAACTTGCTTAATGTTGCAGGCTATTGACTTATTTAGACGCAAAAATAGTATGTAGGCTATATGATCTATAAGGTTATGTAAAGCCAAATGCCATTAAAGTAGGCTACCCTCAATAGCCTATAAAAAAGAAAATAATTTATTATCATAAATTAAAATGAGCGTATCGTTTTAACAAGATTCGGTTAAAATTTAAAAAATGCATTGAAAGTAAAAAAAATAAATAGCCTAAAAGAAAAAAGTAAGAAAACTTACTTTGTGATAGTTGTCTCCTGTCCTGATGTAGTCACCCCGGTTGTGCGCTGTTCTTTCTGCTGTCCTCTCGGTTCACACGTTTATATAGTGTGGGATGGATAGGCTACCTGATGCGCACTCACTAACAGTTAACCCCACGTCCCCACCCCTCCCTCGGCAGCAGCGTGTCCATGCCAAATGTCTAAATTTGCTGTATTTGCTCAGTTCTGACGTTTATTATGATGTAAAAAAAAACAGATAGTGCACCTGAACCTTTTGTTAAATGGGGTTTCCTTTTAAGTGCTTTGAAACTTAAAATATAGTTTAGAGTTATTGGTTTCACCCTCATATAGAATGTGTTATTTGTGCCGATGCATTATTAAACACACATGCACTCGTAAATCAAGCCTTAAGGTTAATCTTACTACCTCATCAATATGCCTGGCTCATTGTCAGTGTGCTACTACCCATATGTGCTGTGACAAAGCAGGGTGAAAAGAAAAAGCAAAAGAAAACTCATCTCTTAAAGAATCCTGCACACAGCTACACTGAAGTCCTTCCTCTCAACAGGCATAGACAGGTGCCTCAGGTTGGAATTTCAAAAAACCACAACCACATACCTGCAATCAGAATGTAACACTGACCGTATACTTGAAGTAATGGCCTGCACAGCACTTCAGTAACAATCAGAGAGGTGCAAACTGGCAATAGACTGCTCACACCTGCTATCATGGTTCAGAAGTCTTAGTCTCCGCATATCAATCACTGTTTGCCAGACATTTTCCTATGATTTCTGCATTTTGTTCAGAACAAATTCCCCATGGCAAACTGTTTAACTGAGCTCAACAAGGCTAGTGTGGATGTCTTCATTATTTTGATATAAATGTCATTTAAGAAGATATTTTAAAATTACAATATTAGCTTGACGAAGACATGAGCTATTATGCTTATGTAAAATCTATTATGAGAGTGAGTAAAGGTTTAACACCAGTGTTTCAGTAAGAACTTGCATCTTTGTCAATTTTAGATAAACGATAATGCCAAATGCATTTAAAATGCAGCGCTGCAGGCGATGGTCTATACATGTGACAGTGATGCCACTGTTGTAATCAGAGGAATCCAAATGTCTTGTTGACTCCAATCTATTCTGCGCACGGTTAGTTAATGAGCAAACACATTCATCCTCAGGTAGAGGCAGTGGGGTTTGAGCCACCAACAACATTACTCTCTAATGCGTAGACATGGGTTTAACAACTTTAAAAAAAAATGTTTAAAAAAAAGTAAAACAAAAATAAAAGTCCTAAAGATGTCACAGACATTGTAAATCCTTCTTTGAACTCCCTACCTCTAGCATGCATTACTCACATGGTGATTAAGCCATTACTATGGTCTGATGGTGGAGGTCATAGACTACACCATCCACAGATCAATAAGGCCATGTTTCACACACACTCTCATTTTACCGCAGTGATTCTCTTGTGATTTAATGCGACAATTCATTGAGGTGTCGCTGGAACCATACATCACCTCTTTATTATGTTGCCTTTTCAAATTCATATCACCACTGACATGTTGAAGGGTTTGGTGTGCACAGTGGACACTGAGCAGGACATGAAGACGCGCTCTCACTGTGACACTGTGTACACCAGGGGTCACCAACACAGTGCCCTTGGGCACCAGGTAGCTCGCAAGGACCATATGAGGCGCCCTCAGGACTGTTCTAAAAATAGCATAATAATCTGTTTCCCACCTTTTTTAAGTCTTTGCTGATAATTATTGTGAGAAATCCTTAACATGATCAGTATCTTCACATAGATGAATATCATTAATCATTAATAATAATATATAACTAAAGGCAAACTGAGCAAATGTGTTACTTCAGAAGAGTGTATCAAACTGGGTGCCCTTTGTATGACTCAGTACCCATGAAGCAGCCCTCAGGTTCAAAAAGGTTGACCCCTGAGTGTACACAAATACCTTTCAGGTCTCAAGCGCTGAAAGTGAGTTCAATGTAATCGGTCACATTTATGGCGGCTGCAGCTGCTCCTGTTTATCTCGGCTCACAGTCACCTGTTCAGTTCATGACGCCTTAAGTCGTCCCCTTGTCTGACAGTGAAAGTGCAGTGGTCTCTTTATAGTGTTTGCACATGTCGAGGGACCCTGCTTAGAAGTTTGCACAAAGGATGATGTGCAGCTGATATAATGCCAGATGTGGGAACTGGAATACATGTCTTTCTTTTCTGTTAATTGATGAATTGCTTTTAATTAAATTGTGTATTGATTTTGTACAACATTTTTAAATGACAAGCCATTAATAACTTTGTTTTTTGGGGGGGTTATCACAACTCAATTTTACCATTAAAGGTATAGTTTGACATTTTTGAAAAGGTGCTTTATAGTGGAGAGTTAGATGAGAAGATTGAAAGGCTATCACTTTAATGTCTAGCTGTTAAATATAAGCTGCAGACAGCAGCCGGTTAGCGTTGCTTAGCCATCAAGGTGGAAACAGGGTGACGCAGCTAGCTTGGTGGTAACAAAATCCATACACCAGCACCTCCAAAGCTCACAATTTGCCATTTTATAGGGGGCTTATGTGACCGACTATTTCCTGGATGGAGTAGTAGCTTACCAAAGTCTCTGCTGGTTACCTGGCAATTGCTTTCCGCCAAGAAATAGTCCTGCACATAACCAGCCGTAAAAAACGTTGAATGTTATTTTTTACAATTTGGTGTTTGTACATATTAAACACACAACAATTATCGTGTTAATTGGTGAGCATAAGAGGAGCCTACAGGTTTGTTTTGTCTCCAATGGACAGAGCCAAGTTGTTCCCATATGCTTAGCTCGCTAACTAGCTGTAGCTTTATGTTCAATGGACACGCATAAGGTTGGTATCGATCTTCTCATTTAACTCTCAGCTATAAAGTGAACAAGGATATTTCCCAGAAGGCTGAACTTTTTTTAACCTATTATGTAACGATAAAAACACTAAATACTACTTGAAACACATGCCATGAACATTTATCATTAAACTTATTTTTAATGTTCTTGCTTTACTTGTATTCGTTATGAACCGTCTCTACAAAATTCACAAAGATATTTACGTTATTATCCATTACAAATTTCTCATTCGTTAAAAGTTATATGTAGCCTATTGTACAAACTTAGCTGGAGTGTAATACACGGCAGATAAGCGGTATTCACGGCCGTCACTGTCCCCCAATATAAAGGTTAGTTTCAGCATTGTATAAGATCATGAATAAACCTATGGAACAGTCACGGCGACCAATAACATAAGAGCAGACTTGATGTTGTCATACTGGGCTCCCTGGGGAAGTCATGACATTTTCTCTCATGTACTGTTTATAGAGGTGTAAAAAACAATGGTCTTTCTTTGTCTGTCCCTAAGCCCTTGTCAAAAACACAGCTTGATTTGGGCATAAATCCCTGCTGACAGCCTCTGTGGAGCTGCTGCTGCCAACAATAAACAAGCAGTTAAAGTATGGTACAGTGCTATAAAGGCTGGAAGTGGATTGAGGTATTAGACATTGATTGCACCGACCATTTCTGAGCAATTATTGTCCCATAATTCAAACTGATATTTAGGGACAATTGGCGCGCTTCAGCTTTAGCGCCCAGTGACGTCGAAATTGATGCAAAATGTAGCATACATTGGGAAAAATCGTGGCTTTTAACAATCTCAAAATCTGTGATTAAATAATGAAGAAATCATCTCCCATTCAAGGGAACTGATACGCATCCTCTCCGTTATCACCCATCTCCCACACAGCTTACGGTGGCCATCCTGAACATTTAGTTAATGTTATTCCATCCTCTCTGCATTCACTCTACAGGCCATAAAAGGCAATTGCGAGAAACAACAATGTGCACAAGAAAAAGTCATTAGCTTGGACCCAGTGTTTGTGGGTAAACAGTAAGAGTAACAGCCCCCAGATAAGGGAAATGGTTAAAGTTTTCACAGTCCAATAAACAGCAGCTAATGCACTCCTGAAGAGCCGTTTGGGTTCTTGCAGGGGGGAGAAGTGTTTGACTTGCCATCAAGGCCAAGATAATTGGACCAGTAGGAGGCTACTGACTTTCAAAAGTTTGTGGCCTCTCATCTTTTTCCAGTTTGGCCAACTTTCCCCTCCTGATGTGTGTGCTAATTATATAGGCTAGGCTATGTTGTGTGACTTTGTTGGGTAACATTTAGAAAAACACACCGAAAAGTTTTTTAGTCGAGAACTACAATCTGAACAAATCACTTTGGATGTTGGAAATCGACACTACCGTAGGCATCTACAGTACCTTGTCTCCTCAAATGGAGCCCTAAAAGCTTTTCCAACTGAGCCAGTCTTCACTTTAGATAGTAAAACCATTTCCATTTGCATGACACACTCTGCCTAGTCCAAATACAAAAAGGAAGATTACACAAACACGCGTGTACGGGAGTCCACTTTGGTGTAAAGAGCAATCTCCCAGGAGAACGTCGGACTCCTTCCTGCCATCGCAGCCAGAAAGGGGGAAATGATTATGCGTTTTTATTTAGCCTTATCTCCAGAGTCGGGGAGCCGCTAATATGAACAGAGTGCTTTTCAGGCAGCCAGGTCTGTTTGCACAGCTCAGGAGACAAAATGGGGGCCTGATTGCTGCCCACTACCACGGTGCGATAATTCATGACCATGTAAATGGCTCTTAGGGCCCAGGGAGTGTCAGTCAGAGACAATGTACACGTGTGTTATTACAGATTTCTCTTTAACTTTCATGTCAAAAATATTTTCTGTCTTTTCAAGATGATCATAAAGACAGACACACAGACACATTATATATTAAACAAGGGGTAATCAAGTCAGGGCTGGTCATTTGGTACAAAAACAGCATTGCCTTTTGCAAGCTGCAGAGATTTCAGGTCTCAGGAGTGTGGACTCTGAATCTCCTCCCAATGGACACCAATTACAGAAATCATGAAACTGCCCTCCAGAATCCATTCGTATAGTAATTAAAGCAAATGGCCCTCATCCGTGTATCTGAAGTGGTTGCTCATCAACACCTGATGAAACCATTTCTCATCGCTTTCCAGCACTGCACATTTTTCGCCGTCCAACTCTACAAAGATCTCACGATAGATTGCTTTTTCTTAACGAAGGGGAAAACTTGAGGAAAAAGAATGTATGAGTCTTCTCGGAATGACTAGTAATGGTTTATTTTTCTCTTTTCGGGCCGACGGCAAACACCCCTCAAGTTTTGATCAATGGCGTTGAATCCCTGGCTTACAGGTGTTTGCCACGGAGCCATATATCAGGAGCCCCTTTGAAAAACAAAGGAGGGTGATATTAGTGGCCTGGAGTGCCAGGGAAAGTAAATGGCTGATGTTCAAGTGATATGTCATCCAAACCCAGTCAGTATTTCAGATGACAGACAAACAAAGAAACAACAATAGAAAATAAAAACACTAAGATTCTACAACAACGTTTATGCAAAATGGTGCTTCGAGCCAGAGGTGTGCATAGAAGGGAGCCCCTAGAGTAGATTTTTTTTGATTGCCCTAAGGTCAAACCAGGAACTTGAGCCATTCAAATGCCCCTTGTATGACATAAGGTCAAGTGTTGAAGTCCCATTATAGGCCAGGCAAAGTAAGCAGGCATGCAAACTCATGAAAACAAACAACGGTAGGTGGGTCTGGGGGCATCCCCCCAGAAGATTTTTTTTGTGATTTGAACATTTAAGAGAAGAAATTTGGTGTATTCTGGTGAAGAGAATTAAGGACAAAAAAAACGTTGTCAGATGAATAGTAAAATGAGCAAAACAAGTTAGTCAGCCAACCTTCTTGACGTTTCCAATACAAAGTGTGTAGGTAGCCTATTTACCAAGAAAAACGGTTAAAAACAGCTTAGAAAAACGGTTAAAAATGCTGGCAAAACCAGCTTTAAATAAGAGAAAATAACATGGAGCCTCAAATCAATCACACCAAATTCCCTTACAATAAACTAACTATTTATATTGTGGCAAACAGGATTTGCCTTATCTTTGTTACACAACCATCAATATATAACACATAAGAATACACTCTGTCACCATAGTTAATCTCGTGTTCACGCACTCACACACACACACACACACACCTCAGTCGTGCGCAGGAACATAATGGTGCAAAATGAGACGATAGTGGAGGAAGCAGGTGAGTGTGTTGTTTCGGCGCTGATCTGCTAAAATCACTACATGCACGGCCAGAACACCACGCACCATTCAAAAACAGTGAAAACAGCAATAGACAAAAGCACATTATTAACTTGAGGTGACACGTTAATCTGCATTTTTAAATAAACTCAATACACAATTTGCATGCCATGGACTTGAACGTGACGTGATCAGTTAACCTCGGATTACCTCCCAGATGAACTGATTCAATTATTAAGCTATTAACTATCTACCAAAACATTGTATTCCTTTTATTGTATGATAATTTACATTTACAAAATATGATGTTGATATCAAACACACAAACTGAAAAAAAAATTTTAAAAAATTGGGTGGGCCCCCCTGGCAGTCGGGACCCTAAGCAACCACTCATTTCGCTTATGCCTCCGGCCGGCTCTGCTGACCAGTGACCACTATATGCGGGTGGGTAACTTGGAGGCAGGCTGTCCTGCCCACCCAATAATACAATTAGAAGCAATGCATGGTAATGGTATATTCTTTAGTATTAATTAATTGTCTGAATTTTATTTGACATTTTCTTGGACAGCGAATGAACAGGTCCGTCCGATAGTGGGTCTGGACTTCCACCTAAAAAATTTATTTTTTATTTTTATTTATTTTTTTATTGGGTGGGCACAGCCCACATTTGGGTGGGCACGGCCCACCCTGGCCCCTGGCTACCGCCGGCCCTGGTTCAAGTGATATGTCATCCAAACCCAGTCAGTATTTCAGATGACAGACAAACAAAGAAACAACAATAGAAAATAAAAACACTAAGATTCTACAACAACGTTTATGCAAAATGGTGCTTCGAGCCAGAGGTGTGCATAGAAGGGAGCCCCTAGAGTAGATTTTTTTAATTGCCCTAAGGTCAAACCAGGAACTTGAGCCATTCAAATGCCCCTTGTATGACATAAGGTCAAGAGTTAAAGTCCCATTATAGGCCAGGCAAAGTAAGCAGGCATGCAAACTCGTGAGCCATAAAAAAGGTGAGAAGCCCGAAAACAAACAACGGTAGGGGGGTCTGGGGGCATCCCCCCAGAAGATTTTTTTTGTGATTTGAACATTTAAGAGAAGAAATTTGGTGTATTCTGGTGAAGAGAATTAAGGACAAAAAAAACGTTGTCAGATGAATAGTAAAATGAGCAAAACAAGTTAGTCAGCCAACCTTCTTGACGTTTCCAATACAAAGTGTGTAGGTAGCCTATTTACCAAGAAAAACGGTTAAAAACAGCTTAGAAAAACGGTTAAAGATGCTGGCAAAACCAGCTTTAAATAAGACAGAAAATAACATGGAGCCTCAAATCAATCACACCAAATTCCCTTACAATAAACTAACTATTTATATTGTGGCAAACAGGATTTGCCTTATCTTTGTTACACAACCATCAATATAACACATAAGAATACACTCTGTCACCATAGTTAATCTCGTGTTCACGCACTCACACACACACACACACACACACACACACACACACACACCTCAGTCGTGCGCAGGAACATAATGGTGCAAAATGAGACGATCCGTTGAGAAAAAAATATTTTCTCAACGGATCTCCACGAATCACATAGATGGCCAATTTTGTTTCCAAAACGGCGAATTTCGCCGAAAGGTGACGAGTTTGCATGCCTGAGTAAGGCATTTTGGGGCCAAAAATAGAATAAATTGTAAAAAAAAAAAAAATTCAGCTCAGATCATTTCTATGAGGTGTCCAGAACAACATACTAAAAGTCCTAAGAAATCCTAGTTGGGGAAATATGTTTAATTCTCATCAATCCGAGGTGTGTGCCAATAAGGCGAGACACCAATAAATCCCAATAGGGCTATTTTTTTCCTTTGGTAAACTTTACACAATGAAAATTAACATTTTTTGTATTACAAGTTTCTTTGAAAATTAATTTTAATATACAAATGAGCTATACACTAATCGTACATGCCCAAAATAAATCCAAATAGGCTTAATTTTTTTCCTTTACTCCTACCACAATAAAACTTTACATAGTGAAAGTATACTTGAATAGTACCTTTTTTTGTATTACAAGTTTCTTTTTAAATTAATTTGAATATGCACATGAGCTCCACACTTATTGAATATCCAATCATCGTACTGCCAATGGGTGATGGCAATGCTGCTTTTAGACTGGCCTCTAACCTGAAAAACTGCCTGGCTTACCTGCCAGGGGTATAACAGGTGCCTCTCATGAATTAGATTTGTCTCTTCAAATGCCACTGCACGCAATTTGATAGCACTACAACCAATCAGAGCAATGAACAATGTGACGTATTAAGCCCCGTTAGTTTAGCAAACAGCAGCGGGGTTAACTGTTCAAATTAACTTTTGCCGTGGTCGGTCGGCAAAACAGAACATTCCTCTTACTTGCTAATGAAAGAGTGCCGTCTTCCAAATCGTAAAGGGTCGAGGCCAAAGCCGTCTCAAACTCAAACAACATATCTGCAGCTATCTTAGATGTTTACTATCACGGCTTCGACGGCGCACTGTCGTCATCCGGTTACGTCCGCCCCAGAGCACCATACATAGGGCTCTGTCCCGCCCATATCAGATAGAACCAATTGAAACGTAGCTCAGGATTTCTTGATATATGAGCTTCAGTGGAGAGTGCCCAGACCAACAGGCGCAGCACATTTAATTTTCTATGACAAATAGACGAGACGTAGAATCACAGCCTCAAATGGCATGGATAAAGAGGAGATTGTCACACACATTGGGACCAAGTAACTCCTTTGTCTACTTTATGCACCATACTGTATCCGTCTTGTTTTTGTTGCTTTCTTTGGTTCTTGTGCCATAAACAGCTCGTGTGCATTCAGGTCAGCATGATGCAACAAGAGTACTAACAAGTCTGTGTCATCACCTACTGAGACCGTGTCTTTTGTTCTGGCAGAGGTAATGGCAGTTTGGACAATGAGCACATCTGCATCGTGCTTTGCATGGTTTGAGATACACCATTTGTATCTTACAAGTTTCTTTGAAAATAAATTTGAATATGCAAATTAGCTATACACTAATCAAATATAGGCTACCCAAAATATACATATTATACTTTTGCACATACAAAAGTTGGCAAATATTTTTTTTTTAAATCTGTTTTAACAATTGATTTCCGGAAAAGAAAAATGTTGAATTGATTAACCAAAATCAGTTATTTCATATATAAAAATACTGGTATTGATAAAAAAATATTTATTAAATAAAATGGTAACACTTTACAATAAGGTACACAAAAAAAGAGTAGTTACCCTTTTAAAAAGGTTAGTTACCCTTTTGAAAAGAGTAGTTACCCTTTTCAAAAAGAGTAGTTACACTTTTCAAAAAGAGTAGTTACCCTTTTTGAAAAGAGTAGTTACCCTTTTTGAAAAGAGTAGTTACCCTTTTCAAAAAGAGTAGTTACACTTTTGAAAAGAGTAGTTACACTTTTGAAAAGAGTAGTTACCCTTTTCAAAAAGAGTAGTTACACTTTTCAAAAAGAGTAGTTACTCTTTTTGAAAAGAGTAGTTACCCTTTTCAAAAAGAGTAGTTACACTTTTGAAAAGAGTAGTTACCCTTTTGAAAAGAGTAGTTACCCTTTTCAAAAAGAGTAGTTACACTTTTCAAAAAGAGTAGTTACCCTTTTTGAAAAGAGTAGTTACCCTTTTTGAAAAGAGTAGTTACACTTTTGAAAAGAGTAGTTACCCTTTTGAAAAGAGTAGTTACCCTTTTCAAAAAGAGTAGTTACACTTTTCAAAAAGAGTAGTTACACTTTTGAAAAGAGTAGTTACACTTTTGAAAAGAGTAGTTACCCTTTTCAAAAAGAGTAGTTACACTTTTCAAAAAGAGTAGTTACCCTTTTTGAAAAGAGTAGTTACCCTTTTCAAAAAGAGTAGTTACACTTTTGAAAAGAGTAGTTACCCTTTTCAAAAAGAGTAGTTACACTTTTCAAAAAGAGTAGTTACCCTTTTTGAAAAGAGTAGTTACCCTTTTTGAAAAGAGTAGTTACCCTTTTCGAAAAGAGTAGTTACACTTTTGAAAAGAGTAGTTACACTTTTCAAAAGAGTAGTTACCCTTTTCAAAAAGAGTAGTTACACTTTTCAAAAAGAGTAGTTACCCTTTTTGAAAAGAGTAGTTACCCTTTTCAAAAAGAGTAGTTACACTTTTGAAAAGAGTAGTTACCCTTTTGAAAAGAGTAGTTACCCTTTTCAAAAAGAGTAGTTACACTTTTCAAAAAGAGTAGTTACCCTTTTTGAAAAGAGTAGTTACCCTTTTTGAAAAGAGTAGTTACCCTTTTCAAAAAGAGTAGTTACACTTTTGAAAAGAGTAGTTACCCTTTTGAAAAGAGTAGTTACCCTTTTTGAAAAGAGTAGTTACCCTTTTTGAAAAGAGTAGTTACCCTTTTCAAAAAGAGTAGTTACACTTTTGAAAAGAGTAGTTACCCTTTTGAAAAGAGTAGTTACCCTTTTCAAAAAGAGTAGTTACCCTTTTGAAAAGAGTAGTTACCCTTTTCAAAAAGAGTAGTTACCCTTTTTGAAAAGAGTAGTTACCCTTTTAAAAAGGTTAGTTACCCTTTTGAAAAGGTTAGTTACCCTTTTGAAAAAGAGTAGTTACCCTTTTGAAAAGGTTAGTTACCCTTTTGAAAAGGTACGTTTTTGAATTTTCTCCATCCACTTAGAATGGGGCTGTGGAGTCATTTTTGGAAAATAACATTTCAGATCCACATACATATTTTCATATATTTTCATATTTTCGGGGTCCTGGGGCCCATTCCAGAGGAGGTAATTTCAAACTCCTGAAAAAGTTGAACATTTTGAAAGTTATTAGAGGAAAAGCATTCTCAAACTCTCGACTTAGGCAAATTTCACTTAGTTCAAAAGGGTAACTAACCTTTTCAAAAGGGTAACTACTCTTTTCAAAAGGGTAACTACTCTTTTTGAAAAGGGTAACTACTCTTTTCAAAAGGGTAACTACTCTTTTCAAAAAGGGTAACTACTCTTTTCAAAAGTGTAACTACTCTTTTCAAAAAGAGTAGTTACCCTTTTGAAAAGGTTAGTTACCCTTTTGAACTAAGTGAAATTTGCCTAAGTCGAGAGTTTGAGAATGCTTTTCCTCTAATAACTTTCAAAATGTTCAACTTTTTCAGGAGTTTGAAATTACCTCCTCTGGAATGGGCCCCAGGACCCCGAAAATATGAAAATATATGAAAATATGTATGTGGATCTGAAATGTTATTTTCCAAAAATGACTCCACAGCCCCATTCTAAGTGGATGGAGAAAATTCAAAAACGTACCTTTTCAAAAGGGTAACTAACCTTTTCAAAAGGGTAACTACTCTTTTCAAAAAGGGTAACTACTCTTTTTGAAAAGGGTAACTACTCTTTTCAAAAGGGTAACTACTCTTTTTGAAAAGGGTAACTACTCTTTTCAAAAGGGTAACTACTCTTTTCAAAAGTGTAACTACTCTTTTTGAAAAGGGTAACTACTCTTTTCAAAAAGGGTAACTACTCTTTTCGAAAAGGGTAACTACTCTTTTCAAAAGTGTAACTACTCTTTTTGAAAAGGGTAACTACTCTTTTCAAAAGTGTAACTACTCTTTTTGAAAAGGGTAACTACTCTTTTCAAAAAGGGTAACTACTCTTTTTGAAAAGTGTAACTACTCTTTTTGAAAAGGGTAACTACTCTTTTCAAAAGGGTAACTACTCTTTTCAAAAGTGTAACTACTCTTTTCAAAAGTGTAACTACTCTTTTTGAAAAGGGTAACTACTCTTTTCAAAAAGGGTAACTACTCTTTTCAAAAAGGGTAACTACTCTTTTTGAAAAGTGTAACTACTCTTTTTGAAAAGTGTAACTACTCTTTTTGAAAAGGGTAACTACTCTTTTCAAAAGTGTAACTACTCTTTTCAAAAGTGTAACTACTCTTTTTGAAAAGGGTAACTACTCTTTTCAAAAAGGGTAACTACTCTTTTCAAAAGTGTAACTACTCTTTTTGAAAAGGGTAACTACTCTTTTCAAAAAGGGTAACTACTCTTTTTGAAAAGTGTAACTACTCTTTTTGAAAAGGGTAACTACTCTTTTCAAAAGTGTAACTACTCTTTTCAAAAGTGTAACTACTCTTTTTGAAAAGGGTAACTACTCTTTTCAAAAAGGGTAACTACTCTTTTTGAAAAGTGTAACTACTCTTTTTGAAAAGGGTAACTACTCTTTTCAAAAGGGTAACTAACCTTTTTAAAAGGGTAACTACTCTTTTTTTGTGTACCTTATTGTAAAGTGTTACCAATAAAATTCATAAAAGCTCAAGGGGTTCACATACTTTCAAGCAGCACTGTATGGTGCATAGGAGTTACTTGGTCCCAAGGTGTATGACAATCTCCTCTTTATCCATGCCATTTCAGGCTGTGATTCTACGTCTTGTCTATGTGGCATAGGAAAGGGAATGGCACTGAAAAAAGTAAAAAATTACACTAGCTGGGGGGGAATCTAATTCATGAGAGGCACCTGTTATACCCCTCGCAGGTAAGCCAGGCAGTTTTTCAGGTTAGAGGCCAGTCTAAAAGCAGCATTGCCATCACCTATTGGCAGTAGGATTGGATATTCAATAAGTGTGGAAATCATGTGCATATTCAAATTCATTTAAAAAGAAACTTGTAATACAAAAAGTTACTTTTCAAGTATACTTTTACTATGTACAGTTTTATTGTGGTAGGACTAAAGGAAAAAATTAAGCCTATTTGGGTTTATTTTGGGCATGTACGATTAGTGTATAGCTCATTTGCATATTAAAATTCATTTTCAAAGAAACTTGTAAAACAAAAATATAAATTTTCATGGATACTTTCATTGTGTAAAGTTTCATTTTGAAAGGACTAAAGGAAAAAAAATAGCCCTATTGGGATTTATTGGTGTCTCGCCTTATTGGCACACACCTCGGATTGATGAGAATTAAACATATTTCCCCAACTAGGATTTCTTAGGACTTTTAGTATGTTGTTCTGGACACCTCATAGAAATGATCTGAGCTGAAAAAATTTATTTTACAATTTATTCTATGAAAAACGCTATTTTGCCTGGAGTATTAGCCGACAGGTTAAAGGTGCACTTAAGTAACTTTGGGTGTGTCGAGATGTGAACATTTTCAAAGTTACTGTATATTGTTATAACTGAATAAAAAAAACTTTCCTCACAGGAAAATTGGATCCCTGGAACACTGTTAGAAGTTAAAAGCCATGTTACTGTTTAATTTTTCTTTACAGCAGCAGGACCAAAAGTAGCCTGGTCCTACCAGACCATCGTACTTCATTGACTGCTGGAGGGAAATGAAAATTGAGCGGAAGTAGGTAGGCGGGCGGTGCCAGGCTAGGCCAAAAGTGTTGTTTACAAACATATTCTAGTCTTAAATTTGGTTCCAGTGGCCTAAAAATAAATATGCACTGCATAGTGCACCTTTAAATACAGGGTTGAACTGATGCCGGCGCCAGAGTGTAGTGGCTTACCAGCTGTAACACACTCACGAATATGTGCACCAAATTTCATGGAACACTATCCAATAATTATTGAGAAACATACATATAATACTCATGGTGGTGCTTTAGAAAAATCAAGGGGTGAACAAATTAATTACAACTCATCCTCTGGGAACCATGAACTGTACATTTGGTGCTTATCCACCTTGAAAACAAAGACATTTCACAGGACAAGTATTTTGGGCCAAAAAAAATTTAAACTTAAAAGACACTGCTACTAATTTTTATTTGGAGCAGTCACACAATGTTTTGGAATTGCTTTTCTCTTTAACTACAAATCAAAGAATTGGGATTCCTGCTTATCCACACATGTATTTGGTCTTTAGCTCATATACGACATAAGTTTTCTTTAATTTCATAACCACAAAAAATTGACTAACCAGTAACAAGAACCTGCCTGAGATTAACGTGCAGTAAAACAGTCTCAAGCATCTTAATCATCACAGCCTTCTTCACCATCAACAGCCCTACCTAACCTGCTGGCCATCTGTATTTGCCTTTAAAAAGGAGATTAATGCCATTAATCAGCACATGGGAGCTCTGTGCAACGCTCAAGTCTGCCTCAGTAATTACTCTCATCCGTCTTGGTCGTATATGAGCGAAAAACACCTGACCGGATAAAAGCACAACTCAATGGCCTCTTTCTGGCAGCGCACGATACAAGTTCAACCATATCATCGACCATATTCTTTGATCTACGATTAATAATTCTTTATGAACAGTGACTGTTTAGAGGTGATCCTTGAAGGCAAAAATAGATGTATACGGTCTCCTGACTAATCACACAACAACTACTGTAAACAGCATGAGGCAGTGTTCTACAAGGATTTTTTTTTAATTAATTTAAAGATCATTATTATGAACAGAAATATTCTAAAACCAAGCCACGTTTCAAACATAAAAGTAGGCTTAAGGGAAAAAAATTAAACAAACTCATGAGTACAAATATACAATATACAGTAGATGAAAACATTACAAACTCAACATTCTGGCCTATATTTACAAATATAATTGATGCCTGGTCAAAATAAAAAAACACAGAAATGCTCTTTAATGTCCCACTCTTTGATTCAAAACAAAGGAAAGCCCAGGTTCTTCAATGAAATGGAGACATATCTGAAACGGGTCTCATCTTAAAAGGAGACATAAGCGATATTTTTTTGTAAGTATACGTGTTAAATCACTCTATATTCATACAGCAATCAATGTGGTGATGATGTAGGGGACTGCTAACTACAGTCACTGACAGGAAGTTAGCTAAAAGGACTATATCGCTTACTTCTCCTTTAAGCACTACCCGCTTGGTTCTCTAGCAATGTCTCTACCATCTTAGGTAAGAAGGCTTCCAGGAAATGATACAAGTCGTGAAAAACTCCTGCCTTGTCACTGGTTGGTTCCAACTTGAGGACTGCCCTTGTGCTTTCTGTGCCACCCACCATCTGGGGCTCAACCCGGAACCCCAGGGGCTCCTTAAGCTCTGGCTCTTTTTCAGTGATGTGAGCCGTGACCCGGGACTCCAGCTCCATGCAGCTGCCCTCTGGTCTGGAGTCTGTACCTTTGATCAGCTCCCTTTTCACTCTCCTCCTGCCGGCCCACACTGCATGCTTCTGCACACAGATCCAGTAAGGGGATTTGGGCTTTCGACTTCTCCTCAGTCTGGGCCTTTTGCCCTGAGGTGACACAGAGGGATCGCTGTCGGAGGAGAGTGACCTCTTGGCGCCCACCACAGCTTTACCTAGAGGGCTGGTCTCGTCTTCGGATTCAACACTGTCACAGCTTTCATTTATCGATGTGTTCAGGGAAGTTGAGGAAGTTTCCATGTCCTCAGCACCATCGGCAGTTGAATCCTCTCCAAAGACGGCGCCTGTCGAGCGGACAAGGGCACACCTCAGAACACTTTGGAGGACTCCCTCCACGGCAGAGCAAACCTTCTCAAACCACAGAGGCCGGAAACCATCTCCCGCTGTGTGCAGCTGATTGCGCAGCACTTCGGGGAGCGAGGCCAATTTGAAAGGGATGCTGATGGTCAGCTGCTCCGTTTTGGCCTGTGGAACCTCTCCGTGGGGGGTGAATAAGCGCACCAGCCCCCATGACTTGCCCTTGGTGGATTTGCGCTGGTACTGCAGGCTTCGGCAGTACTTGTCGGCCTCCTGGCACTGCCTCTGGAAGTTGCGTTGAGAGCGCTCGTTCAGGTTTCCGGCAACGTTGTGAGAGAGCTCAAAGGGGTCCAAGAGATTGAAGGGGCCCACTTTGGGACTGTGGTGGTGGGTCTTGGAGGGTTGTTCTTCCTGCATGGCCTCCTTGTCTTTAGTCAGGAAATCAGTGATTGGGAGTGCACGTCCCTGCCTGACCGATATAACACTACCCGCAAAATCAAACGTAGCGTAGAAGGTGAAGAAGCCAGCGAGCAGGGTGCCTACACAGATAAAACACACATGTACATTGAGAGGGACGTTAAGGGTCATGTGTGATGTTGGCATTGTGTATAAGAGGTTAGACCGAGTCTTATTTAGGACTTATGAAGAAGCTAAATTGCATGAAAACATGTCACAGGAAGTCCCAGACCACCAGATCATGTATTTTTAAGCACTCTCACTTACAGATGTCCTGTGTGTTCTTGCTTGTGGGCACGGCAATAGGCTGACTGGGGAAGGTGCAGTTCCAGCCCTCAATCACACACTCCTCTTCCTCACCTGCAAAGTGGACACCACACAACAATGAATAAGTAGGTGAAACATGGTTTATAGTTGAAATTATATAAGACACTGCAGTTTGGTAAGAGTAAGTTTACGAGAATACCCCTAACGTTCTTGTACAAGGCACATTGACGCAGTACTTACAGGCCATGTCTTTGAGCTGGTCTACTGTGGGGAGGATAGAAGGCTCACAGTTTTGCAGGTAGTAGATGACCAGCAGTGTCAGAGCGTAGTTGTTGAGCAGGGAACCGGCACCACTGGGATTACCTGTATGTCCCGATGCAAATGTCAGTGTTGTTGATAGTTGACAAGATGAACCTATGATTAGTGCAATAGTCTAAAGATAAAAAACATCAACATTTTTGTAATGGTGTAGAGGGTCAATTCATTACAAAGATGTTGATGCTGTTTCCCCCCTGTAGATGCTTTCCCCCCCTGTAGCTCTTTGTAAGATTTAATAGCAATCATTTTAAAACCCCTTACTGTGCAATCATTTTTAAATGTGTCAAATGTTTTCCCATTTCTTTTATATAAAGCGTCTTTGAGCATCTGGAAAATCTATATAAATCTGATTATATATATTATAATTATATATTATTATTATTATTATTATTATTATTATTATAAAAATCGTACAATTACTTATTTGGAACCACCATGGTTAATCACTGCTTAGTGTCAACAATGTCAATTAGGTGAAACTGTAGACTGACCCGGGATCTGTTATAATCTCAAACTTTGTGACAGTGTATAATTTTTTCATTTGGTTTAAAAGTCAATTTTGTTTGCCTGTCCTCAGGTTTTGATGGATTTAAGGTATAGAGATGGTTTGCCATTTAACCGGTTGGCTTACACACTAGGATTTATATTTTATTTTATTTATCAAGCTAGAAAGCTAACTTCTGAAATACAATATTCACAATTCCTGTTAATAGGTTTTTGGACAACTTGCAACACTTATCTATACAAGCACTTTGAAATGTTGCATAACAGCAGCCATACATGCACCTGATTGCATCATACTCTGCTCCAGTGCCTCGTTGAAAGCTGCACTGGCAGTGTGGAGGCTACTGTTCATCAAAGAGAAGAGAGAGACCATGTGTCCCAGGACTATAGGTAATTAGTATTCTCTTCAGTGAAGAACACTGATTAAGATTTGAATCTATATCAGGAAACAGAGCCTGTGCTACTACAACAAAGGAGCTGTGTGTATGCCGTCTTTATTTCGATAATGAGGCAGTAAAAGAGGCATTGCAAATGACTGTGTTTAGACAGATCCCAAAATGACCATGAAGAGTGAAGTTCTACTGACATCTAGTGACCAAAAAGTGAAATGCCTATCCAAACGCTGTCACACAACCACAAACAAACCAATCTTGAGTTGGTGTTGATGAGATCAGTTACACTATAAAAGATACAAGTCATTTCATCTTACCAGCCAGTTGCTTCTGCTTGGCCCAGTAGCGGATTGTGAACACCAGAGGCCTCAGCCTCTCCTCCACACCTGAACACAACTGGAGGAAGCGTGTGTTCCGTACTGCCAGGCTGGTGGAGGGACACAGGAGAGGAGAAGAACTAAATCATGCAGTCATTCTGTTCTAAAAATGTCTCCAACCACAGTATCAAGTGAATCCTAGGAGTTGATGGCTGACCTGTTGTTAATAGTGATGTCCCCCTGCAGGTTGAGCTCGCGGTGATGGAACTTGACCACAGGCAGACGAGCGCTGCTGACCACATGGACTTTGTGCACGCTGGGGACACAGCGTCTGAGGATGGCTGCCACCAGGTCAAGCACCTCGGCAGGAGAGGCAGAGGACAGGTCAATGTCAGACAAGATGGAGTCCTCAGAACGCCCGTCGTCTGACATGCCTTCACCTGCCTGAAGAAAAGGGACGGGAAGACGGAGGATTCAAGATTCAAGAGGTTTATTTGTTATATGCACAACAAATACAGCAGCAGTCATTGGCAATGTAATTATTAAGCCTCAGGCTCCTCTCAACTAGGGTTGGGTATCGGTTGGGTTTTTTCTGATACCGGTTACTACCCGGTACTTTTGAAACGGTTCCGGTGCTTAACCGGTACTTTTACCGGTACTTTAAAGCCTCAAATTGCACACACTTTGTCAAAAAATAATGCCCTTTTATATCCAGTGCCAAATTTAACACAATTAACTTTAACAATATAATTACGAGTAACTTACAGATAAACTATTTTAAAATGTAAATAAAATAAAATTCACACAATTTACATACTATCTAATACAACAATACTGTTTCAAACAATATAATAATGGAGATTAATGTGGAGACTACCAGGTAATCTAATCTCCATCTTAAAACTTTAGCTAAAAGTAATAATTTTGATAAGAAAGAGTCCTTATGACCTGAACAATACAACACCTTAAAAATTAAAATAGATACACATATAAAACACCCATATGAAATTAAATGCAGTATTGGATTTACAGTAAGGAAATAAGTACACCCAATGAGAACCACAGACTGAAAACAGTCAAGGAAGAGCGTTAGCCTTTTGGAATATTAACAGTGCTCATTTGCATTTAACTTGAAACAAAATTCAACTGACATAAAAAATACAAAGAAGTCTTCTGTAAAGATAAGACCACAACTATTAACTTTGTCAAATTAACCATTTTTGTGCAGAAAAAATGTCATGTTTGCCTTTTCAGGATGGATACGAGATCTTTAAAGTACATGCTGTTATAATGTGCAGCGCTGTTTATTATTAATATAACGGCCCGTCATCAGACACATGTAGCCTACCGGATGGTTTTATAAATCGATCGCTCCATAACGTTATCCAAGTCAGAGCTTTTTGTATGGGCAGAGATCATTATTTTAAGTGTCTTTATGAAGTGTCTTGTTAAACGTTTCCATATCACCGGGCCGCCGTGTCCCGCTGTGTGTTTTTTGGGTTTGTCTCCACCGCCGTGCGTAAAGGCAGCACTAGAACAGCTGACGGGAGGAAGCGTGCAGGCGGCCGCTGCCTCATCGTCAGCCTACACGTGCCTAATACATGCGTGACAATACTGCTAGATCGCGTGTCATTTGCAAAAAGAAATGCATTGCATTGACGTTCAACAATAGTCTGACATAAAGAGCGATCAGTCTGTGAAACTGCGAACGTGAGCGAGTGTTGAGCACTCGTGCGCGCGCTCCTCGAGACGGTCGGGCTCGTTCTCGTCACTCACAGCCCGGTGAGAAATGCTCCTTGCGGTGTTCACAGAACAGCATCCGCGAGCGGACATGCTTCATCGATCATGACATAAAGAGCGATCAGTCTGTCAAAATACAAACGTGACTACAGCAGGGGGCGGCACCCATGGACATATAAAGAAAGGCGGCACCCATGGACGGCGGCACCGAAATGAGGCACCGAAACTTTCATTCTTATTCGGTCTGGTTACTACCGCTTACGTCGGCACCGGTGCCATACTGGTACCGGGTTTCGGTGCCCAACCCTACTCTCAACAACAGAAGAGGGAAAAAACACAAGTGAAGAGAGCAAAACCTGAGACACAAATACACAAAAGTAGTGCAAAGATACAGTGCAGATCAAAAGTGTAGAGATAAGGTGCACAATATAAATATAAAGTAAATGTAGAATGCAAAATAAAAGAGAAAAACAGAGAAAAAAAAAAGACTTACTTACTTTATGTATAAAAATATAAATAAGAAATTGTCTGACCTGTTCTGTGGTGGACTTGGCTCGGGCCTGGAAGACCTTGGTGTTCTCCAGGTCCAGGAACAGGTCTATGTCACAGGAGTGGATGCCAAATGTGTTGACGGATGAACCGAACGGTAGAATCTTGCTGTCTGCAACCCATCCGAACATGGGATGAAAAAGTGAGAGAGAGCCAATACATGACAATCTTTCGCATTATAAATGTTGTTCACGACACGGTTTCAGAAAAAGACTATCTCTAAGTGTGTTCACCTGGAAAAAACTCAACGAAAACCTCTTGCAGGAGTTGAACCAACAAGCCTCGAGACTTCCTTTCATTCTCTCCTAGCTGAAATCGCTCCACGACGTAATGCAGCTGTGCATCCACCTGGAGAAAACAAAAGAGCAACGCCATAGTCTCTTTGTTAAAAAGACATTTATAACACACATACCTATGTGTTCAAATAAGCTGTCCTATTCTAACTGAATAAATTAGTCAAAAGCAAAGTTCAAATGTTAAAAGATTATCTGTTTACCAATATTCAAAATGATGTGTTATTAACATGAGTATGCAATGCACAAGTTATACAGTCAAGTGCGAAAGTTTGTGAACCCCTTGAACATTTTGGAATTTTATTTATTGTAACCATCATTAATTCATTTTTATCAATACCAGTATTTTTTATATGAAATAACAGATGTTTGTTTATCAATTCAACATTTTTCTTTTCCAGAAATCAATTGTTAAAACAGATAAAACAAATTATTTGACGAATGTTGTATGTGCAAAAGTTTGTGAACCCTGAGCTGCATTGCTTAAATGGAGCAGGTAAACACAATCAGATGGGCCAAATTGAGTCATGAAATGGACCAATGTAGTGAGAGATCTTTAGGGAAGAAATTGGGCGGCACTAGATACAACAGAGATAAAACCAGGTCAGTTTAGGCTCACCAAAGTGAACCCATACAGGTCAGACATGCTAAAAGGGGAAACAATCTCAGAGGATCTCAGGAATAGAGTTGTGATGCTGCACATTTGTCTGGGGACAGCTATAAATTATTTTAAAAAAAGTTTGAGCTCCATCGGTCCACCGTGAGGCAAATCATCTACAAATGAAGAGCTTTAAGAGTGACTGAACATCTGCCTAGAAGTGGACTTCCTTCAAAAATATCCACAAGCGCCACAAGATAAGTGATTTTTCAGTTAAAAGCCAACCCAAACATTACATCTGGTGATTTGCAGACCTCTCTTGCAGCATCTGGGACAGATGTGCATGGTTCCACAATAAGAAGAAAACTCAGTCAACATGGCTTTCATGGGATGGTTGCTGAAGAAGCCTCTGCTCTCAAAAAAGAACAAAACTGCTTGTCACAACTTTGCCAGAGAGCACCTGGAGATACCTGAAGTCTTATTCTGTGGACAGATTAGTCAAAAATTGAACTGTTTGGTCATAACCAAAACCGCCATGTTTGGGCAAAAACGCAATTCTGCCTACCACCTAGAGAACCTTCTCCCAAGTGAATAATGGTGGTTTCAAATTGTCTGCAAATCTCCAGGTGTAATGTTTGGGTTGGCTTTTACCTGAAAAATCACTTTTCTTGTGGCGCTTGAGGATATTTTTGAAGGAAGTCCACTTCTAGGCAGATGTTAAGTCACTCTTAAAGCTCTCCATTTGTAGATGATTTGCCTCACGGTGGACCGATTGAGCTCAAATTTTTTTTTATGAATTTATAACTGTCCCCAGACAAATGTGTAACATCAAAACTCTATTCCTGAGATCCTCTGAGATTTGTTTCCCTTTTAGCATGTCTGACCTGTATGGGTTCACTTTGGTGAGCCTAAACTGACCTGGTTTTATCTCTGTTTTATCTAGTGCCGCCCAATTTCTTTCCTAAAGATCTCTCATTACATTGGTCTATTTCATCAACCAATTTGGCCAACCTGATTGTGTTTACCTTGCTCGATTTAAGCAATGCAGCTCAGGGTTCACAAACTTTTGCACATACAACATTCGTCAAATAATTTGTTTTATCTGTTTTAACAATTGATTTCTGGAAAATAAAAATGTTGAATTGATAAACAAACATCTGTTATTTCATGTAAAAAATACTGGTATTGATAAAAATGAATTAATAATGGTTAAAATAAATAAAATTCCAAAAGGCTCAAGGGGTTCACAAACTTTCGCACTTGACTGTATACGCATATTTATATTATATATATAAAAACTATACGATGTTATGGTTAATTAATAAAATAATATGCATGTTGTAGTCACTACATGGTCTGTATCTGCAATCTTTACAGACCCACACTTTCTTTGGGATAAACCAGGATTTATATTTGTCGACACGGATGCTTACAGACAAATGCTGACAGAGCTGAGGTTTGAGACGGTCGAAAATTTGTTGGGGGTCATTCCTGTTCTTGGGAACCAACTTGAAATCTTTCTTTTCCCGGGGTTTGACGCGGAGCTTCATGCCTTTCATCCGATGCTCAATGCAGGACAAGGTGGCCTGTATGCTGTCCGTCTCACTGAACTGCACGATGGCGTACAAACCCTGTGAGCAGAGAGGGAAACATCACAATCAGACACAAGTCGAAAAGTAAAGACCACTTCAAGGCCACGGAAATCATTTCAAAATCTCTGACTGACCTTATCTTTATCCATGATGACATTTTCGACTGGCCCGAACTGCTGGAAGTACTCGACCACATCAGTCTGAGAGATGTCAGACTTGATGCCACTGACAAACACACTGTGCTCCTCCTGGCTCTTCCTGGTGGCCCTCACGGTGCTCAGCGTCTGGTGTTTCCGCCCTTTCACATGTTGTTCCAAGCTTGGCACTGCAGGAAATTAAAATATAGGAAACACAACGTCAGAAAAAAACTCTTTAGGATTAGCAAAGTTTGAAAACGTATAATACCAGCAGTGTGTAGAGTAAAGTTGAGGTACAAAGCGAAAGCAAAGAGCTGGATTTATTTCGTCAACTCACAATGCAAATCATGATATGTGAACTGAATACATTGGAGAGTGCTGGCTAGTACAGTGTGAACTTGGCTAAAATGCGTTGTGTAGTTCAATTTAGAAATCACAGGTTGTATTGCAGACCCCTCCTTAATAGCTTAGTTAGCTGGAATTTATCTTACGATAATAATGTTAGGTACCCGTCTCGTCAACAAAAAAAAGTTGAGAGAGGCTTTAGAAGCAAAAGGGGCACTTGTAAGCGGAAGTTTCTATTTTAATTGGTTCACATGCGGCCAACTCAGCTCACATTACTTACAGTTTGGTATCTTTGTATTGCACAGGGTGCAGTGAAACCCCTTCGGCGTTGTTTTTATATCGCTGTCGGTTTCCATGATGGCACAAACGTGAATTGTAAGGATAAAGCAAACAATAAATCAACCACTATGATTCGAGCGCGAAGAACACTGCTCTTTCATGCTCTTTCCACGCGCCCCTCAAACAAATCTCCCTCCAGCGTTGAATTTGCGTTTGTTTCGAGTCCGTTTAAAAAATGTGTCCGGGTTGCTCTCCTGTTTCTTCCAGACGTTCCAGTCGACCTCATCTTCTGATCAATTGTGCTGTAGGCCAGAATGAAATAACTATACTATCTATGGAAATAACGCGACTTCTTTAAAACAAGGGCTATTTCTATGCTGCTTTTTCGAGTCGAATTTTATAGTGTGTTTTATGTAGTAGAGAAAGTTCAAAATGTGTAATCGCACTGATTGTATAACATACCATCTTTGTTTTCTTATTTCCAGATATGTAATGTATGAAAAATATTATGTCTTCTTCTGAGATAACAAAATATATATATAGGCCTATGTATATATATATCCAATATATATTTTTGTGGTAAATACTACTCTCTTATTACCATTCTGTAATATAAATCATGGGGAATCCAGAGTTGAATACTCCCCCACAAAAGAAGTGCAGAGCATTATCACACATACAAGTATTATGGATCCAATAGAATTAAAAAAGCACTTTAAACCTTTTTGAATACTTCATTTGGCAATTTATACTTGCCTGCCTAGTCATCCACTAGAAAATTATGTATTTTATGCTAAATAAATTACTTTTCCTCTGCTTGAGGTGGTACAAGGACCTTAAAAATATTTCTGAAACGGTCTAATTTTTCCTCTGATCATAAATGACATATAACAGCAAACGAGACTATCGGTGCAAAGAATTATATTTTTATAGTTTTTGTCATGGGTACACTCACCCTGGAACTATAGCTGGCATAGTAAAAACACTACCGCTTTTGTCCAAAGGGGGTAAGAATTACCAAAAGCAGAAAGTTCCTGGGAGCACCTTTAAAACCTCGACATAACAAACACCAACCGTCAGACAGGAGATTTAATGCAATGTTCTTATCTTTCTGCACCTCCTGTCACTGACAACGTAAGACCGATGGAGCCATCACCAGACTAGTATCTGGAGCAACCATCGGGTAGAGGTGAGAATTATCATCCCAACCATTTAAACCACAGAGAATTTTTATTAATGAGCAGGAGAAAAAAAACAATCGGACCAGTTCTTCCATTGTACAAAAACAATTTAATTACCACTTTTTTTCACCATAAAAACATTTGTAGATTTAATGAATCACATACAACTTGTCACAATATACGGTTAAGATCCCTGCTGTGTTGGACAACACATAAAAAAAAACGAGCAGTGCTTAATTTTCAGTCTATAAAACTACTTTCTAAAATGGCAAACAATCTTTAAAAAATTAAAAAAATTAAAAAGGAAAAAGTCAGTGATTAAGAATATATATACACAAATGCCTTTCATTTCTTTGCAGATCTTCCTTTTCTGGATTTTGGCTGTGTTTCGGCTTCAACACTTGCAACTGTGCTTGAGGACTCGGCTTTGTCAGCTTTTACCTCAGGTACCTTCGCCCCTCTCCTGGCTCTCTTGGGAGGCTGGACTTCAACTACTTCATCCGAGAGTTCCATCTCTCCAGTTTTGTTGGCATCCTCCGACACCTTTTTGCTTTCAGCGTCGGCTTGGTCCACAAGTTTTGACTTCTTTCCTCGAACTGCCTTCGCGGGTGTTACCTTTGGAATGTCAAAGACTTCCACGCCTGATCTCCACTGGACGGCCCGTTTGGACACCTTTGCGTCTTCCACATCAGCATCTGGTTTTGCCTTGTCGCTGGTCACCGTGGCATCATTTGCTGTGGGCTTTGCTGCTGCCGCCCGTCTCCCCTTCTTAGCGGGCTCTACTGATGCTGACTCTGAAACCTGAGCTGTGGATTCTGCTTTGGTCTCCTCGATGGGGAGAGCTGCACCTCGGCGGGCTCTTTTGGCTGGAATGGCTTGTGGAACCTCCTTTTTCACTGAGGTCTTCGCTCCCCTGGCCCTGCTATTTTTAACAACTGGAGCATCTTCCTCCGCAACAGCTTCCACTTCATGGTTGGGTTCTTCCTCTACTACAACAACTTCTTCAATAACTCGTTTTCCTCTCCCGCCCCGTTTGGGTTTTTCTGTGGCACTGACAGCAGGAACCTCTTGGACCTCAGTGGATTGGACAGGGGTTTCACTCCCTGGATCTTGCTTTGCCTTTCGCCCTCCTCTTTTTGGTTTTGCAGCTACTGTAACCGGTTCGATCACCTCCACTGGTTCAACAACAAGTGGAGCTTCCGCCTCCTCAGCGACGATTTCAACAGTATGGACTTCTTTTCTGGCTTCTACGTGGTCTGGCTCAGCCTTCCTGGTTCTCCTTGTCTTTTTAATTGGTTCTTGGGGTTCAATGGTCTCGGCATCCTTCTCCTCTTCCTGTTTGGCATTTCTTCCCCTCCTGGCCCTGACTGAGGGCTGGGACTGCTGCTTGGTCTCCACTGTGACAACTTCTTCTGCCAGCTCATTTTCTTCTGGTTGAGGTACAGGCTCAGGTGTTTGTTTAGTTTTTCTCCCTCTAACGGGCTTCACGACAGCTTCCTCTGCGGGCGGTGCAATATCTTCTGGCGTCTCCTCGGTTACCGGTGTTGTTTCCACAGCCTTCTCTGGTACAATTTCAGCTTGACCTTCAGAAGTGCTTTCTTCAGACATTGCATTCTTGCCTCTCTTGGTTTGCCTAGCAGCAGCAGGTGGGGCTGTAGCTTCAGTTTTCTTCCCTCTTCTTCCTCTGACTGGAGCAGGGACGACAGCATCCTCAGAATGTTCCGTGGCCTCCTCTTTAACCTCGACTGCTTTGGTTTCAACCACTTTTGCCCTTCCGCGGCGAACAGGTTTCTTCGTTACTGCTTCCACTTCTGCGACTACAGGTGCCTGCTGGACAGCTTCATTTGCATCTGCTTCTAAAATTAAAAGAGCAGACAAATGGTATGTTTACATTTAGAGTGGTTGAGGATACAATTATCAAATAACTGATTGCACTGATGAACAAATACGACACTGGAGCAAATAATTTTGTAATTGCCAATTAAAAAATGAGCATTACAAATAATAAAATCTCTATAATAAGCATAAATATTTCAAAAACCATGGGGGGGAAATGGATACAACGGTTCCTTTATACACAGAGCACATACTTCAGTCAACACTTTTATCAAATTTAAAAAATTTAAAATTGTTTATCACATTTCCCTCACTTTTACAGATTTTGCACATGCTCAGGCATTGCTTTAAGTAATTTCAGTTTGGACCCAAAACACAAAAAACAACAAGAAAGGTGGCATACCTTTTGCCAAGTCAGCTTGGGGAACATCTTCACTATGAACACAGGGCACGTCTTGCTCTGATGGCAGCGACTCTTCAGCTTGTTTAGCTTTTCTTGCTCTCTTGGGCTTCGGTGCAGCCTTCTCCAATGGTGCTGCAATGTCATGTGACTCGTGGTGGACTTCGACTGGGGGACTGGGTTCACTCTCAGGTTCTGGCGCCGTCTCTGTTTCAATGGTAACCTCTTGGACCATCTCAGCTTCATCAGAGGCTTTCTTGGCATTTCTTCCTCTTTTAGGCTTAAGGGCAACTTTCTCCTCTGCGGGCTCAACATCGTTGCTTTCAGTGGTCTTTGTATTTCTGCCTCTTGTCTTTTTAACAGCAGGTGGTGCTACAGCTTCAGTTTTCTTTCCTCTTCTTCCTCTGACTGGAGCAGGGACGACAGGATCTTCAGAAGGTTCTTTGGCCTCCTCTTTATCCTCGGCAACTTCAGGTTCCACCACTTTGGCCCTTCTGCTTCTCACAGGTTTCTTCTCATGGTCAGGAGCTATCTCCACCTCGGGTTGTTCTTCAGATTCATTCTCCTCCACTGTATCCACTTTGGGTTGTTCCACAGGTGCGTTCTCGTCAACAATTGCTTGGGAGATGGTTTCCATGGCATCGGATGATTCGGCCTCATCATTTGCATCTGCTTCTAAAATTAAAAGAGCAGACAAATGGTATGTTTACATTTAGAGTGGTTGAGGATACAACTATCAAATAACTGATTGCACTGATGAACAAATACGACACTGGAGCAAATCATTTTGTAATTGCCAATTAAATGATGAGCATTACAAATAATAAAATCTCTATAATAAGCATAAATATTTCAAAAACCATGGGGGGTAAATGGATACAACGGTTCCTTTATACACAGAGCACATACTTCAGTAAACACTTTTATCAAATTTAAAACATTTAAAATTGTTTATCACATTTCCCTCACTTTTACAGATTTTGCACATGCTCAGGCATTGCTTTTTTTATTATTTTTTATTATTATTCTTTCGGACAATTCCACACAATACACAATTATCTCTTTCACATCATACATCTTACTTTGTGTTGTCCTAAGGGTGACGGAAGAAGCCTAAGGCTTATCGAGTCCCGCCCCCATTTTCATCAGATTCAGGTTCAGATACACAGATACACATTTACTGTTACAGAAGAAAAGTAAAAGTAAAAAAAGAAAGAAAACACACAATTCTGTTTTTTTTTTTTGTTTTTTGTTTTTGATGATTTTTTTTTTTTTTTTTTTTTTTCGTTAAGCAGCTGCAGTCCAATACACAGTCAATTTTCATTCTCATTATTCATTGACCTTGCACAACTGACATGCTTTCCATTTTCCCGATGAATTTTAATTACTCATCGTTATCCTCTCTTTCCACTGTAGCCATTTTTACGATGTCTCCTTTGATATCAGCGATGTCTCCTTTGATGTCAGCGATTCCAGCGACTTCTCCTTTGATAGCTGTGATGTCTCCTTTGATAGATGCAATACTGGATACAATTTTTGTTATCCCCTTCCGAACAGCTGTTCCATCCATATCTTTCGACTCTGTACATCTTCCATCTCTCCCTTCCGCTTGTGCAACAATGAGTTTCTTCAGTTTGCGATACTGGACATACAAAGCAAATCCCAAAGCAAGCATCCCCACCGTCATGCCAGCGAAGATGTATACATCTTCAACATCCTCAATAAAGCTTTAAAGCCACTACGAGTAACATGGCACGTTGGCGGCCCCTTTGGACAAAAGAGGTAGTATTTTTACGACGCCAGCTGTCGTGAAGCTGTTTTCTAGCTCGTGCCGGGCGTGCGAGATTCAAATGATCAGGAAGCAATATAGTGCATGTCCGTGTGTTGAAAGTGTGAGGGCACCGGACTCTTTTAGTGACACAGCATCAACTAATGCCAGTCAGTGCTACACACACACCTGATTGCAATGAGTTGATGCAGTGTCACCTCTCACGGAGCTGAAAGATTACGTGTCCTCACAGAAAGCGAATGAACGAGAGACGGCAGTTAGTATGGATCACGATGAGGTAATGTGTTTATGTTGTTGTAAATAATGACTATTTCAGGTGAATAATGGTAATCTGATGATGCTAGTGAGGCAAAGTAAACTTTGTTTTAGTAGGTAGGCTACCGCTCATTCATTTAGGAGTAAACACTGCAGTCTAATTCGCTCCTGTGAAATTGTGTATACGTTGCTTGGCAACGCCCTCCCGCACGCCTATCTCTCCCTTTTAGCTTTTCTTTTTTTTCTCTGATGGTTCAGCCCCGTTATCAGTCATTATGACGACAAACAACTGTCTCAAACAAGGCTCCCGCTCCCCTTCCCTCACCTGGAGGGATAGGCTTCTCAAATCGCTTTGCAGCGCTACACAGAAATCTGCGACCAATACGGATATGTGACCATAGAGCATGCACGCGTGAACCGAAAATCGGTCTGGGTGTGCGACCAGACCAAATGCAGTAATAAAAACTATATAAAAACGTCTTTCTTTGCACTGATGGTCTCGTTTGCTGTTAAAGGTAATTTATGATTATGAGAGGAAACATGAGGCTGTTTAAAAGACATTTAAATGTTACTCGGAGCTGCTTTAAGTAATTTCAGTTTGGACCCAAAACACAAAAACCGACAAGAAAGATGACATACCTTTTGCCAAGTCAGCTTGGGGAACATCTTCACTATGAACACAGGGCACGTCTTGCTCTGATGGCAGCGACTCTTCAGCTTGTTTAGCTTTTCTTGCTCTCTTGGGCTTCGGTGCAGCCTTCTCCAATGGTGCTGCAATGTCATGTGACTCGTGGTGGACTTCGACTGGGGGACTGGGTTCACTCTCAGGTTCTGGCGCCGTCTCTGTTTCAATGGTAACCTCTTGGACCATCTCAGCTTCATCTCTTTTAGGCTTAAGGGCAACTTTCTCCTCTGCGGGCTCAACATCGTTGCTTTCAGTGGTCTTTGTATTTCTGCCTCTTGTCTTTTTAACAGCAGGTGGTGCTACAGCTTCAGTTTTCTTTCCTCTTCTTCCTCTAACTGGAGCAGGGACGACAGGATCTTCAGAAGGTTCTTTGGCCTCCTCTTTATCCCCGGCAACTTCAGGTTCCACCACTTTGGCCCTTCTGCTTCTCACAGGTTTCTTCTCATGGTCAGTAGCTATCTCCACCTCGGGTTGTTCTTCAGATACATTCTCCTCCACTGTATCCACTTTGGGTTGTTCCACAGGTACGTTCTCGTCAACAGTTGCTCGAGAGATGGTTTCCATGGCATCGGATGATTCGGCCTCATCGGCCCCCACTGACACCTCTTCAGAGTGGTCAACAACAATAACTTCATTTGGGTCCATTTCTATAATAAGAGCAAAAAACAGAGAAAAAGGAAAATAATTGAGTAAATTCAGCAGTTGGTATCTTTTGTGTTCAGGGTTTGTGCTAGTTCATTCAGACAGTTCAACAACTTGTAATAGGACAGGAAAACTTAACGCAATAAAACAATTATTGCGTAAGGTATACTGTGTGTATATTTCAGAAAACATCTCTTTACCCTTATGCACTATTAAAAAAAAGTTACACTGGGACCGTTAAGTACATTATATACTTAACGATCTTATACTTATATATATATTATTGGACTGTATTTTGACCTTTAAACTGCATTAAAATGATGAAAGATCAATATTTCTTCACAATTGTTTTTTCATGAAGGGGTTGTTATTCAATTTATGTTGCGATTTAATAAATCACAAATACAAATTAACCCTTTAGGTGCCATTTTTGATCATATACCACTAACCGCTTTTTTGAAAAATACACATAATTCAATATTCAACTTTTTTATTAAACTTTGGTTATTATTAGTATCACCGGCTCACCCATCTGAATAATAGGTGAAAAATTATATTTGGTGCATTATTACTTTTTGTTTAATGTGAGATTGAATAAAAAAGTAACACTGGGACCGTTAAGTACATTTTGTGTATTTTGACCTTTAAATTGCATTAAATTTATGAAAGATCAATATTTTTTCACAATTTTTTTTCTTCCATATTTTTCATGAGGGGGTTGTTGTTCAATCTGTCGTGATTTAATTAATCACAATTAAAAATTAACCCTTTAGATGCCCGTTTTGATCATATACCACCAACCGCTTTATTGAAAAATACACAAATTCAATATTCAAATCTTTTTTTTTTACTTTGATTATTATTAGTATCACCGGCTCACCCATCTGAACAACAGGTGAGAAAATTGAATTTGGTGCATTTTTACTTTTTGTTTAATGTCAGATTGAATAAAAAAGTTACACTGGGACCGTTAAGTAAATTTTGTGTATTTTGACCTTTAAATTGCATTAAAATGATGAAAGATCAATATTTTTTCCCATTTTTTCCCCCCATATTTTTCATGAAGGGGTTGTTGTTCAATCTATGTCATGATTTAATTAATCACAATTAGAAATTAACCCTTTAGATGCCAGTTTCGATCATATACCACCAACCGCTTTTTTGAAAAATACACTAAAATTCAATATTCAAATTTTTTTTTTTAACTTTGATTATTATTAGTATCACTGGCTTACCCATCTGAACAATAGGTGAGAAAATTGAATTTGGGGCATTATTACTTTTTGAATAATGTCAAATTGAATAAAAAAAGTTAGATTTCTTCCATTGACTTACATTATAACAACTTTTTGGCAACCCGCCTTTAAATTAAAGTGAAACATTGTTTTTGCCTCTGATTTCCCATTTTAATGCAGAAAACACAATGCAATTGGGTAAAATTAAAGAGAATAGTAAAATCTACCCATTTTATCATCAAAATATGAATTTTTATGATGAAAACCACTCACTAAAACTACAAAATAACATTTTTTTTTTTTTTTTTTTAGTGTGTGAGTGCGTGTGTATGTGTGTGTGTGTGCGCATGTGTGTGTGTGAAAGTGTGCTTGTGTGTGTGTATGAGAGGAGAGAAATTACAAGGGGTACAGATTTGTAGCCCTAATATCGTATGACGCATGCAAACACACACCCCCCCCCCCCCCCCACACACACACACACACACAATCTTATTTTGTCATGGACATGCAGACATCAGTCCATACTATGCATATCAGAACACCTTTGACATTTTTCTTTAGATTTTTTGTCACAGTTGCCAGTAATCCTGAAGTTTGACAGAAAATATGAAAATTTTAATTTTTTTCTCGTTTGTGTCATTTGGCATGTTTGTTCCTCGGTTTGAGACCATATGAAAAGAATAAATCAACTAGAAATTAGTTAAAACCTAAAATGTGATGCCTTACCTTCAAAATGAATGCAAAAAATTATATAAATTCTGATTTTATCTTGCCATTGCCAAGGAATCAAAAATACTGGTTTTATGGCTTTTCATGAGTTAAAGAAATGGCATCTTTTTACACAAGGATTTCAGTTTATGTGATTTGAGTTCACACAGACCGACTCCTGGAAAATATTTTTTTCACTTCAACCATTCTGACTAAAAGAGGTATTCACTAACTACACATCAAAACCATTTTATTGTATTTTCTTTTTTTTTATTATTGGTTTGCAGCCATGAATTATACATGGATGCCAATTTGTTGTAAAGGGTCACCATAGAGGTCAGTGGGGGGGGGGGGGGGGGGGGTCTACATTTTTTTTTATTGACCTTATTTTTACATAAGTTTATCAAGTGTACTACAGAGAAATGGGAAATTACAGTCAAAATTATTTCTCACTTTAATTTTAAGGGGGGGGGGGGTCAAAAAATTTCGTTATAATGGAAGTCAATGGTACAAATCGTGTAGTTAACGGTCCCAGTGTAACAAAAACATCTCACACAGTCAAAATGAAGTAGATATGGATGAAACTAAGAATATCCAAACTTCATTGAAAAACACACCTCCTTACCAAATTTTATGGCTAGGGAACAATCACAGCCAAAATCATCTCAAAAATGCAACCCCAGATACACAAATCTCCACCAATGGGGCATAAGGGTTAAAGTATGTTATAAATGAGTTAGAAATGTTATTAAACTTAGAAACCAACCAACCTTGAGGATCAGGGACGACGGGATCTTCAGAATGTTCTGTTGCCTCCCGTTGATCCACTGCAACTTCCTGTTCAAGATCTGTGGCAACGGTTTCCACTTCAGTGCAAGTAGCAATCTCTGCCTCGGGTTGATCTTCAGATACATTCTTCTCTACTGTATCTACTTTGGGTTGTTCCACGGGTAGGTTCTCATCAACAGCTGCCTCAACGGCTCCAACTGACACCTCCTCTGAGTGGTCATCAACAACAACTTCATTTGTTTCTGTTGCTAGAATAAGATAGAAAAGGGAAAATATTTGAATGAATTCTGTAGTTGTTAGCTTTGGTGTTCAGGTGGGATATTTAGTAGTTTGGCTAACTTGAATTTACATCATTTCAAATGTTTGTGCCAATTCTATCAGACAACTTGTTATAGGACAGGAAAACTTGACTATAGAAAAAAGAGCTTTTAGAGCAGATTTTGTTTGCTTTAAATTTATCCATATGTAGAATCCCCATAGCATTTCAGAAAACCTCTCTCAAAGTATGTTCTAAATGAGTTGGGATGAATTATAGTTTAAAGTACCTTTTTCCATCTCAACATCAATCACATCTGATGGCGTCACATCGACTTGTGACTCCTCTTGGGCAAAGTCTAATTCTAGAGTAGACAAAAAAACAGGATCGTCAGCACATCATTAAATGGATCCAACATAACCACTAAATGTAATTTATTATTCATATTACACTTTTGTTATTAAACTAACCTTTTGCTACAATGACATCACAATCCGCAGATGTTTGATCTTCAACCTGTTGAAGATAAATCAAAAAGGATTTAGACAAGACACCTAAACCAGCCGTTACAAGTGTGTTTGTCTGCATGGTTTCCTCTCTTTACTTCAGTCTGTGGATACATAGGTACTATTCTGCAACGACTACCAAACAGCCATTCATTTTTAGACTATCCTGATTCCCAAATTGTCCTACTGCCGATCATACTTTACCTCAATTGTCTTTGTCAAATAATATATTCAAACTAATTCTTATTGAACTAATTTCATGAACTTGCTCCAAGATGTTCAATTGTTACCTCATTTGTTTCCAGTTGTCCTGCAGGATCAGATAGTGGCTCCTCTGTGAGCTCTTGAACATCAACTGTATCTTCAACAGGAGCCGTTGTCTCCATGATTGGAGTGATCGTATCTGTTTTTTCACACAGGTTCTCAGATTCTTGCACCGTTGTCTCCACAGGTTCCTTAACGCCATCTAAACTGACATCGACTGCCTTTAGTACTGTGGGAGTTTCCATAAGTTTTCCTGGAAGGTCTTCAGCCTCCTGTTGTGGGGTCTTCATGAGATCTTTCACTCCAGTGAGACACTCCTGATGTTCAGGTTTCTGCTTGGGCGTTTTCAGAATCTTCCCTCTCAGGTCTTCAATGGGCTGGGCTTTTTGTCTTGGGGTCTTCATGATCCTCTTCACTCCAGTCAGACATTCCTGATGTTCAGGTTTCTGCTTGGGAGTTTTCAGAATCTTCCCCCTCAGATCGTCGATAGGCTCAGACTTCTGTCTTGGGGTCTTCTGTTTGGGAGTCGTTACAGAGGTTGTCTTCAAATCTGCACACTGCTGTTCACAAAAATCTTCAGGGAGAGTCTCCATGGCCGGGCTGTCGACGACAAAGCTGGACTCTTGATCGTCATCGAGGAGGCGTTGGACTGCCTCACTGTTGTACCTTCCATCTTTTACTGTAGACGAAATGGTCAGCGGAGACACCATCATTTCACCTGTAAAACAAATCAAGTTTTATTAAGTTTGTGCTAATTGATTACTCAACAGGCTTAAATTTGGCATAGCCCTTAAAAGGCGGAGTCAGCGATTCTGGAGGATGCTTGTTGTCAAATCACTTTGTTTAAATCAGTGAATACAGTTTCTGCTCACGATTAGCTGTTTGCACTGTGCGCACGCTGATAAAAATAAATAAATGAAAAATAAAACCTGTGATACTACACAGCCTAGGCTATGTAAACTGGTATGTACACAAAGAGGGCCCATTTTAGCCAGCAACATGCCCGTTTACAGAGCACCTAGGCTGTGTATAAACAGTCGATTCCCCCCCCCCCCAGCGTGCACACAGTACGGAAAAGTAGCGGCTCGTGAGGAAATATTCACTGAATTTGACAAAGTGATTTAGAAAACAACATTCTCCACAATTAAATCCACCTTTAATATTAGGGATTATACGGAATTAAAATGTCATGCTTTGGTTCTCTCCTTAGAACTATACAACCACACACACTTTACCTGTCTCCTCTGGTGTGTTCAACACTGATGGTTCTACCAAAGACATGCCCAGATCTCCCACTGGTGTCTTCATGGCACTGATCTCGTTGATAAAACATCTGCGGTTCCTTTCATTTACAGGGGTTTTAAAGAGTTCACAAATTCCTGAAAACACAACACACAATATAAGGTATAGGAAAATATTGTAGGCCAAAAAACATAAAGAACGAGCGCTTCCATATGTTGGGAAGGAAATAAGAGGGTTATTACCAGTCAAATCCTCATCCATTTTCATGTTCTTTTTAAGGACCGCAGTATTGGTGATCAGTCTTGGTGCAGCACCAGTTGGAAGGGTAACATTGTGTCTGTGAGCTCTTCCCACAACAATGGTAACGGGCGAATCTGCGTGTCCAGTGCTGACATGGCCTGGGAGTTTTCTTGCAGGGGTCTGACATGAAGAAAGACACAGTCATTACATTGATAAAATAAAAATGTCATTTTTTCTAAAAAAAAGTCCTGTATTAAAGAAACAAAAATGTAGTCCCACACCAACAGCTAAGTAAAGACTATGCAAACAAAGCAAAAAACATGTTTAATGGTGGGTCTAAAAAGTTCAATTGTTATGTATCCTGTGTTTATTCAGAAAAAATCAAATAATGTATAACACAATGTGCATGTAATACGTGCAGACTGCAGAATATAAATGGGACTTGTGCATTTTGTAATGTACACTATTTGACTTTACCTGTGGTTTAGCCACTGCCTTCTTCATGGTCTTTTTGATGAACATTTGTTTAGCTGGAGCAGCAACTGGAGCCTTAGTTTGCCCAAATTTCACAATCCCTGCCCAAGTATTTTTGACTGAAATGATAGAATAAAATAAATTGTTACAGAAATAAGATAACATGAGATCATGAAATGTGTAAGGTGGGAATGGATGATAAAATGCACGGAACTAATGCCTCGTTTCCACCGAGTAGAGCGGGTCGGGGAGGCTCAGAGCGGGACAGCTCACTTTTAAGAATCTCGTGGTGTTTCCACCGCCGACCCTACTGGTAGGGCGGGGTTTAGGCTGGACTGTGATAGCCGCCGCCAGAATATGGGTCAAACTATCGGCTATGCGGCAGCTACGTGACATGGTAGCAGTGGGACACAGTGTAACCAACTGATTAATGTATTGACGAGGAAAAACACAATAAACAGTGCTGTGCTCACAATTTTTCGCCAAAACAAAAGACTCTCTTCACTCTAGCCGAGGTGACTACACACGGCGGAAATGATTCTTTCGACCAATAAACGGACGGCATGTGTAGCTCTGACTTTTCGGCACCCTTTCAGGCGGCTGGTACCCCAACGGAGGAGTACCGAAATTAGGAGCGGCTCAGAGCGGTTAGGTGCGCTTAAACCGTACCCTACCCAACTTTTGCCCATTGAAAAGCCAAACTACCCGGACCGAACCGCTCCGATCTACTCGGTGGAAACGAGGCATAAAACACAATCTAATAAAATAAAGAGAGATTATAAATTTAACAAACCTTTCATAGATGCTCGTGAAATGCCACTTCTTCTGCGCATTACTTTTGCAGCACTCTTCACCAGGTTCGGTGTATGTATGCTCTTCCTCTTCAAGGGTAGTTTTGGAGTGACCAAAGGCACCTGGTCAAAAACATCATCATCTGCAACTGGAGATGGTGTGCTGATCCGTGACACAGAGAAGCGCCCTTGAACTGAGGGGGTCTGGACGGAGGGAGACCCTCCTTTGGCAGGAGACGGAGTCTTGGACTTGGGTGAAGGGGATTTGGATTTTGGTGATTTCTTTGCAGGCGTTGGAGTCTTAGGAGAAGCATTCTTGGATCCAGTTGTCTTCTTAGGTGATGGAGTCCTCCCCTTTGCAGGACTTTTCTTTTTTGAGCCATCATTTTCAAACTCCTACACACACAAACAAGATGCATTTGAAGATTAAATAATGGATAATAATTACAGTGTATAGTCAAACAAATTAAGTCATCATCCTCCCCTAAAGTCTTACATGTCGCACACCAATGATTGATGCTCGTCTCAGGATTGATGCAGCCTGGCCCAAGCTTCTCCGCGGAGTTGCTCCCTTGCGTAATGGAGAGTCAGGAGGCAGTCGTTTGTCAAATAACTCTGTGTTCAGGTGTCCTCCAAAGGAAACCTGTTTCCTCTTTATTTGTGGGGTGGGCAAGTCGGAAACAATTTCACCACTTTTGCGTTTCTTGGACGTCTCTTTCACTAAGAAATTAACAGAAATATTGATCAACAACCAAACATCTTAACAATGCTTGATTCATTACTGTAAATGAATTACTGGCCCTGAAATTTATGGACCTTATTTGTACATAAGTTTATCAAGTTTACTACAGATAAATGGGAAATTACAGTCAAAATCTTTTCACTTTAATTTAAAGCAGCTACGAGTAACATTTAAATATCTTTTAAACAGCCTCATGTTTCCTCTGATAATCATAAATTACCTTTAACAGCAAACGAGACCATCAGTGCAAAGAAAGACATTTTTATATAGTTTTTATTACTGCGTTTGGTCTGGTCGCACACCCAGTCCGATTTTCGGTTCGCGCGTTCAGGCTCTATGGTCACATATCCGTATTGGTCGCAGATTTCAGTGTGGTGCTGCAACGCGATTTGAGAAGCACATTCCACCAGGTGAGGGAAGGGGAGCGGGAGCCTTGTTTGAGACAGTTATTTGTCGTCATAATGACTGATAACGGGGCTTACCCATAAAAAAATAAATAAAAAAATGCAATGAAGAAAAGCTAAAAGGGAGAGTGATAGGCGGGCGGGAGGGCGTTGCCGAGCAACGTATTCACAATTTCACGGGCGCGAACTAGACTGCAGTGTTTACTCCTAAATGAAGGAGCGGTAGCCAACTAAAACAAAGTTTACTTTGCCTCACCAGCATCAGATGACCATTATTCACCTGAAATAGTCATTATTTACAACAATATAAACACATTACCTCATCGTGATCCATACTAACTGCCGTCTCTCGTTCATTCGCTTTCTGTGAGGACACGGAATCTTTCAGCTCCGAGATTAGTTAGGTGACACTGCATCAACTCATTTCAATCAGGTGTGTGTAGCACTGACTGGCATTAGTTGATGCGGTGTCACTTACCACTCTCACGGAGCCGAAAAGAGTCCGGTGCCCTCACACTTTCAACACACGGACATGCACTATATTGCTTCCTGATCATTTGAATCTCGCACGCCCGGCACAAGCTCGAAAACAGCTTCACGACAGCTGGCGTCGTAAAAGTACTACCGCTTTTGTCCAAAGGGGCCGCCAACGGACAAAGTTACTCGTAGTTAAATGTCGTTATAATGGAAGTCAATGGTACAAATCGTGTAGTTAACGGTCCCAGTGTAACAAAAACATCTCACACAGTCAAAATGAAGTAGATATGGATAAAACTCAGAATATCCAAACTTCATCGAAAAACACACCTCCTTACCAAATTTTATGGCTAGGGAACAATCACAGCCAAAATTATCTAAAAAATGCAACTCCAGATACACAAATTTCCACCAAGGGTTAGATATATCCATATGTAGAATGTTATGTAGAATAATCCCCATAGCATTTCAGAAAACCTCTCTCAAAGTATGTTCTAAATGAGTAGGGATGAATTATAGTTTAAAGTACCTTTTTCCATCTCAACATCAATCACATCTGATGGCGTCACATCGACTTGTGACTCCTCTTGGGCAAAGTCTAATTCTAGAGTAGACAAAAAAACAGGATCGTCAGCACATCATTAAATGGATCTAACATAACCACTAAATGTAATTTATTATTCATATTACACTTTTGTTATTAAACTAACCTTTTGCTACAATGATATCACAATCCGCAGATGTTTGATCTTCAACCTGTTGAAGATAAATCAAAAAGGATTTAGACAAGACACCTAAACCAGCCGTTACAAGTGTGTTTGTCTGCATGGTTTCCTCTCTTTACTTCAGTCTGTGGATACATAGGTACTATTCTGCAATGACTACCAAACAGCCATTCATTTTTAGACTATCCTGATTCCCAAATTGTCCTACTGCCGATCATACTTTACCTCAATTGTCTTTGTCAAATAATATATTCAAACTAATTCTTATTGAACTAATTTCAAATTAAATTAAATATAATCACAATCGCGTTTGCAGTTTTAAACGTGATCATGCATGACACAAAGCCTACGTGATAAGGGCATACAGTTGTTTATACACCCAGTCCATTTTACCTGCTAAAAAAATACGTTTTATTTCACTGAAATCACTTTTAATCCACCGTAGCAGGATTGGAAATTATATTAATATCAAAAGGAATCTAGCTGTAGGCCTAGTCTTGCAATATGAGACCCCCTGTCTTTTCAAAATCTCAGTCTGTGACTGAGAACTATGACTAATTGTCTTCAGGTGTAAGTTGATTGTCTTTAGATGTGAAAGGGTGTCAGTCTTCAATCTTTTTCAAAGTATTTTAAAAGTCCTTTAGTGTAAGCCCAGCATTAGTTAGTTAGCTGGAATTTATTTTACGATAATAATGGTGGCTACCCGTCAACAAAAAAAGTTGAGAGGCTTTTAAGCAAGAGGGGCACTTGCAAGCGGCAGTTTCTATTTTAATTGGTTCACATGCGGCCAATTTAGCTCACATTACTTACAGTTTGGTATCTTTGCATTACACAGGGTGCAGTGAAACCCCTTCGACGTTGTTTTTATGTCGCTGTAGGTCGCAAAAACGTGAATTGTAAGGATAAAGCAAACAGTAAATGAACCACTATGAGTCGAGCGCGAAAAACACTGCTCTTCTTTAAACGCCCCTCAAACAAATCTCTCTCCAGCGTTGAGTTTGGCCCAATCCCAAATGACTCCCTAGGCACTCCCACTCCGTGAGCAAGGCCGTGTCTGAACTGCCATACTAACGTCCTACTCATACTCATTTTGACTTCAATTTGAGTATGTGACGGTTGGGTATGCGAGTTTGGGTATGTGAGAAATTCCCGGATGAGTACTAACTTCCGGGAAGATTTTGGGTATGAATCGATTGTATACTTTTCCTACTCAACCGCCCCACAATGCACTGGGTCAATTCTACCCGCCCAGGAAAATGAAATATTCTCGAGCAAGTTGCTAGGCAACAACATTGTTTGGGGTTCCGTGATCTGACAACTGTACGTGCAGTCATTCATGCACTCTTACAATAGATAAGAGATGAAGATAAATACCTAACAACATTAGAGTCACTAAGTGAAATGAGTGTTGTGAGTCTGATAGTGGAGAGAGATTAGAACAGATCGCTGTTCCACACACCGCGGCTCGTCCAGCTCAACTCACAGACAGCTGAGTGCTGATGAGCCGGACAGAGAGCGTCGGAGGGATCCTCCGCCTCAAAACATCATTATTATAAAACAAGAGGTCTAAAACTCAGATGATGAACACAGGACTGTAAAAGTCTAGTTCAATATCTAACCTGTAGAGGGCGGTTATAAGCTTAACAGTGTCTAAACTGCCTGAATCTTATAAGAAGAAGAAGAAATTCTTCATTGCTTGAGTATACTTCAACTGAGAACGTTTAGACGCAGCTCGCATACACAATCGATCTTTGAGTAGAGATTATGCATGAGTATGTAGGATGTAGGACGCTAGTATGGCAGTTCAGACACGGCCCAAGTGTCACTCGCTGTGGAGTCACACTCAAAAGCGCACAGCATTTCGAGACGCGCGTTATAATTGCGCAGGTCTGAGCAAGACGGCGCCAAGTCGAACGAGGCTAACAACGGTGCGGCTTTGGCAAGCCCTCGCCTTTGTCAGACGGAAACAGGAAGAAACCTAGAGACGTTTGTTAAGTCTTTATTTCTCACTCTAAAATAAAATTCCACCACATTTATATTTGACCTGAACACTATTTAGGCTACATTCATATAGCCTATAGCTACGCATGTGAGAGTAAAATGTAGGCTAGTAGGCTATTGAATAAAAATAAACTCACTCCCATGCTTTTGTGGCTGCATAATTAATTTTGTGTTAAACATTTTCTGCATATTCTTAATTTTACCAGCTCAGTCTGTTGTGGAGAAAACCGGTGGGTGTTTGATCCGCTGTTTAATTAGGCTATCCTTTTAGTTTGCATGCACAGAATACAAAACCAGGGAAAAGAACAATAGTCTGCTAAAGCATACATTCCACTTGTCATGATATGTTAATCTGCCATTACGACCCGCGAATCGCGGCAGTTAATTAGCATGCATAAATTATAAATAAGAAAAGTCATGCGCTCCAGCTGACTGACGTCACCGCCGCATTACCCCTTATCGGCTTTAACAGTAGCCTACTACCACAAATCTTACTAACAATTTAAGGAAATAATAATCACTGTCCCTTATTTTCTTCATCTGCTTCGGTTTATCTTTTATCCACGGTCCTGAATATACACTAACGGTAGACAAGTGGCATAATCAAATCAACATTCGTTCTGATATTGTCGGCTACCCTCCGGTTCCGTCATTTAGGGCTATGCGTAAATATAATCAATCAAATGTCTGTTTGAGGTAAGAACACGTTTCATTTATAATTCGGGAAACAAACTCCATGTAACTCTCATTTGTAAATTGGCTCCTCGGATCCATTCCGGACATAATTGATTGGCGGACACCTGTGTCAAACGATGGTCAAACGTAGGGCTGAGCCAACATCGATGCAGACTCGGGGCCTATCCGAAAAGTCCAATCTCCTAACCTATAAGCCTCCTTTCCTATGCCTTAACCCCTAAACGTCATCGGGGTTAAGGAGAGATGAAAGGTGCTTCCTATCGAACATAGGAAAGGACAGCGCTGTTTCAAATGAATTCGACTCCACTTTTCCTAACCGACGTCATTGCGCGACGGCGAGTATTGCTGACGTGAGTCTAGCATGAAACTACACTATTCTCCGAAAATGGACTACAACAAGCGCCCGTTTGATCCATGCATTCTTTTCATATTGATTTTAATCAGGTTGTCGCCAACAGAGTGAGAATCACTCCCATATCCCAATTCACATGTGGAATAAAAAGAGGCTACACTTATGTTGATGTTGAAATGAACTGCCCCCAGTAACTTCATTAAATGTGAAGTTGGTATTTTCTTTTCTTATGGTGTAAATTATGTGCTACGAAAATAACTATTATGATGTTGGTCTTTTATGAGTTCTTTATTATCTTAATGGGGGAGAGGGGAGGGGGGTATTTTGTTTTAGCCGAGTTAAATCTTCCTCTCTTCTCTTCTCCTCTCCTCTCTTCTGTTTTACCTCTCGTTTGTATTCGTGTAGAGTCGGTAAACTCCGGCGGTGGCCTGTTGCTTTAAATCTTGACGCCGTAAAGGATTATGGGATACCACTATCTACGTTCCTTTAGCAAAGGTTGGTCAGGAGTAACCTATGCTAAAGGAGGGTTAAAGGATGAATCGAGGCTCCTTTCCTATGCATTTTGGTTATTCGGATTCACCTATCTGCCGAGCACTTCCGGGTCATCTCGATAGGAAAGGAAATTTCCTATGCAAAAAAGAGTTTTCGGATAGGCCCCTGGTGATCGAGGGCTTCATAATAACCCACTTACACTCGAGGCTCGGTGGTTTGGGACGGCACTCAATAGCTGAATCTCAATAGAGGGGTTGCGGTCTACGAAGGCTGCATTTGAAGACCGATTGCGTTATAGCGGCGCGCAAAGGTTGTTCCATTTGCAAGGCCCCTCATATGTGGCCGAGAAATGCAGCCTTCGTTTCATGGTTTCGAAGGCTGCATCAGATGCATCCTTCGCAGCCCAACATATCCCATGATTCATTGCGTTTTTTTCAGAGATGGCATACAATAAAATAAAAAATAACAAAACAGCAACGTGTTGCTCCATCTTCTTAACTTTTATCTTCCTTTCTTTTTTTCTTGTACTTTTTTTACTTTTCGTCTGGTAGGCAACTTCTTTTTCTTTTTTCCTCTGTTGACAAGGCTGTTTCCGTTGGCAGCAATCAGGGTTGCTAGGCAGCACAGGAGCGGCGAGTCGTCACGCAAGGTAACGGCTTGTTACGCAAACCGGAAATGCTCATAAACGGAGACCTGCGGAGACCGTCCCGTTTCACAACGCTCGTTCGGCCCTGGTTCGGCCTTCGAATCGGCCTTCAGTAGCTGTATCCCATTACAGAGACCGCCTCCTTGGTAGGACGCGGTCTCGCGGTCTATGAAGGCTATAGCCTATGGCTGTGTCTTGATTCAGGGGTTGCAGCCTTGGTAGGACGCGGTCTCGCGGTCTATGAAGGCTATAGCCTATGAAGGCCGATTTTAAGGCCAACGAGCCTTGTTAAACGGGACGGTCTCCGCAGGTCTCGGTTTACGAGCATTTCCGGTGTGCGTAATAAGCCGTTACCTTGCGTGACGACTCGCCGCTCCTGTGCTGCCTAGCAACCCTGATTGCTGCCAACGGAGACAGCCCTGTCAATGGAGGAAAAAAGAAAAAGAAGTTGCCTACCAGACGAAAAGAAAAAAAAGTACAAGAAAAAAAGAAAGGAAGATAAAAGTTAAGAAGATGGAGCAACACGTTGCTGTTTTGTTATTTTTTATTTTATTTTATGCCATCTCTGAAAAAAACGCAATGAATCTTGGGATATGTTGGGCCACGAAGGATACATCTGATGCAGCCTTCAAAACCGTGAAACGAAGGCTGCATTTCTCGGCCGCATATGAGGAGCCTTGCAAGGAGCCTTGCAAACGGGACAGCCTTTGCGCGCCGCTATGACGCAATCGGTCTTCAAATGCAGCCTACGTAGGGTGCAACCCCTGAATCAAGACACAGCCTATGAGTGGTTTTATAAAGCTGTTTTCTAGCTTGTGCCGGGCGTGCAAGATTCAAATGATCAGGAAGCAATATAGTGCATGTACGTGTGTTGAAAGTGTGAGGGCACCGGACTCTTTTCGACTCCGTGAGAGTGGTTATGCTGGGTTTACACTAGAGGACTTTTAAAATACTTTGAAAAGACTGAAGACTGAAACCCTCTTACATCTAAAGACAATCAACTCACACCTGAAGACAACTAGTCATTAGTTTTCAGTCACAGAGTGAGATTTTGAAAAGACAGGGGTCTCATATTGCAAGACTACAACTAGATTCCTTTTGAGATTAATATTATTTCCGCAAACGTGATTGTGATTATTTCATTAAAGTTAATTCAATATTCCGAGCGGGGGACTTCCTTTAGTTATTTGACCAGCTTTATTTGCTGATCTCATCCCCCAATAACTTTAACTCCTAACCCTGTATTTGACGGTAGAGTGTTCAGGTTGCGCGGCTGTCAGCCTGGTTCTCCACCGAGGCTTCTATGAAAAAGTATCCGAAATAAGTGCCTCACCAGGCGGACACAGGTCGCGACTAATGCCACTCCTCCTGTGTCGTGCTTGGTGCATGCGAGAGTGTGACAGTGTTTACGTAATTTCGCTTGAGCCAACCCCCTAAGACTAGCGATAATTTCAAACCTGTTTGATAATGTCGGAACGTCAAGACGGGAAGAATGTCTGAAATCGGGTCAGAAGCCCACCATATACCAAACGACTGAGATTACGTGTGCGTGCGCCACAACTCCAGCACGACTCCCGTGATTTCAGTCCGACATTGGAAGATTGTCTGCGACTGTCAAATCGCGTGAAAAGTCGTGTAGTGTAAGCCCAGCATAAGTGACACAGCATCAACTAATGCCAGTCAGTGCTACACACACCTGATTGCAATGAGTTGATGCAGTGTCACCCATGGTGTCACCTAACTACTCTCTCTCACGGAGCTGAAAGATTACGTGTCCTCACAGAAAGCAAATGAATGAGAGACGGCAGTTAGTATGGATCACGATGAGGTAATGTGCCATTATTTACAATTTATTGTTGTAAATAATGGCTATTTCAGATGAATAATGGTCAGCTGATGATGCCGAGGCAAAGTAAACTTTGTGTTAGTACCGCTCATTCATTTAGGAGTAAACACTGCAGTCTAGTTCGCTCCCGTGAAATTGTGTATATGTTGCTTGGCAACGCCCTCCCGCCTGTCTACCACTCTCCCTTTTAGCTATTCTTCATTGCATTTTCTTTTTTTTCTTTGATGGTTCAGCCCCGTTATCAGTCATTATGACGACAAATAACTGTCTCAAACAAGGCTCCCGCTCCCCTTCCCTCACCTGGTGGAATGTGCTTCTCAAATCGCGTTGCAGCGCCACACTGAAATCTGCGACCAATACGGATATGTGACCATAGAGCCTGAACGCGCGAATCGAAAATCGGACTGGGTGTGCGACCAGACCAAACGCAGTAATAAAAACTATATAAAAACGTCTTTCTTTGCACTGATGGTCTCGTTTGCTGTTAAAGGTAATTTATGATTATCAGAGGAAACATGAGGCTGTTTAAAAGATATTTAAATGTTACTCGTAGCTGCTTTAAATTAAAGTGAAAAGATTTTGACTGTAATTTCCCATTTCTCTGTAGTAAACTTGATAAACTTATGTACAAATAAGGTCCATAAATTTCAGGGGCAGTAATTAATTTACAGTAATTAATCAAGCATTGTTAAGATGTTTGGTTGTTGATCAATATTTCTGTTAATTTCTTAGTGAAAGAGACGTCCAAGAAACGCAAAAGTGGTGAAATTCTTTCCGACTTGCCCACCCCACAAATAAAGAGGAAACCGGTTTCATTTGGAGGACACCTGAACCCAGAGTTATTTGACAAACGACTGCCTCCTGACTCTCCATTACGCAAGGGAGCAACTCCGCGGAGAAGCTTGGGCCAGGCTGCATCAATCCTGAGACGAGCATCAATCATTGGTGGGCGACATGTAAGACTTTAGGGGAGAATGATGACTTAATTTGTTTGACTATACACTGTAATTATTATCCATTATTTAATCTTCAAATGCATCTTGTTTGTGTGTGTAGGAGTTTGAAAATGATGGCTCAAAAAAGAAAAGTCCTGCAAAGGGGAGGACTCCATCACCTAAGAAGACAACTGGATCCAAGAATGCTTCTCCTAAGACTCCAACGCCTGCAAAGAAATCACCAAAATCCAAATCCCCTTCACCCAAGTCCAAGACTCCGTCTCCTGCCAAGGGAGGGTCTCCCTCCGTCCAGACCCCCTCAGTTCAAGGGCGCTTCTCTGTGTCACGGATCAGCACACCATCTCCAGTTGCAGATGATGATGTTTTTTACCAGGTGCCTTTGGTCACTCCAAAACTACCCTTGAAGAGGAAGAGCATACAGACACCGAACCTGGTGAAGAGTGCTGCAAAAGTAATGCGCAGAAGAAGTGGCATTTCACGAGCATCTATGAAAGGTTTGTTAAATTTATAATCTCTCTTTATTTTATTAGATTGTGTCTTATACCTCGTTTCCACCGGGTAGAGCGGATCGGAGCGGTTCGGGTAGTTTGGCTTTTCATTTGCCAAAAGTTGGGTAGGGTACGGTTTAAGCGCACCTACCGCTCTGAGCCGCTCCTAATTTCAGTACTCCTCCGTTGGGGTACCAGCCGCCTGAAAGGGTGCCGAAAAGGCAGAGCTACACATGCCGTCCGTTTATTGGTCGAAAGAATAATTTCCGCCGTGAAGAAGAAATTCTTTATTGCTTGAGTATACTTCAACTGAAAACATTTCGACACACCTCGCATACACAATCGATCTTTGAGTAGACAGTATGTAGTATATAGATGTTGAGTATGTAGGACGTTAGTACATACTCACCATCTATATACTACATACTGTCTACTCAAAGATCGATTGTGTATGTGAGGTGTGTCGAAACATTGACACTGAAGTATACTCAAGCAATAAAGAACTTCTTCTTCTTCTTATAAGATTCCGGCCGTTTAGACACTGTTTAGCGTATTGCCGCCCTCCACAGGTTAGATATAGAACTAGATTTTTACATACAGTCCTGTGTAGTGCAGGAAATGCAAAATTGTAAATAAAGGTTGCGTTCCGAATCGCATACTTTCTACTATATAGTATGTAGAAAAAAGATTTAGGATGTCCCGATTCTTGTGGCCAGATTTAGGATGGTTAGAAGTACCCGGATGTCCTACTTCATGCGGCCAAGATTGTTAGTGTTGAAAAGTGCATCCTATTTGGGCGATTCTGACCCACAATCCAGTGCGCACGTGAAGTGACGTCACATCGACGAAGCCTCCATATGAAAACAAACGGGGATGCGACGGATATAAAAGCAAGAGGCAAGATCAAGGCCCAATGTTATGATGAAATAAGAGAGTAAAGTATGTCCCAATAGTATGCCTACTGCATCCTAACTAGATTCTTTTTATCGTCGGATGCAGAATGTAGAATAGAAAAAAGAAAGAGTATGCGATTCGGAACGCAAACAAGGAATTAAAAAAAATCTTCCTTGTCGTTTGATGGATTGTGGGGCGGTTGAGTAGGAAAAGTATACAATCGATCCATACCCAAAATCTTCCCGGAAGTTAGTACTCATCCGGGAATTTTTCGCATACCCAAACTCGCATACCCAACCATCACATAGGCTACTCAAATTGAAGTCAAAATGAGTATGAATAGGACGTTAGTATGGCTTTCCGAACACAGCCCAAAGCTGCATTCCATTAGTAGTTGCACTTCCCCTCGTTCATTTACCCTCAGCCCTTGCGTTTGTTTCGAGTCCGTTTAAAAAATGTCCTGTTTCTTCCAGACGTTTTGGTCGACCTCATATTCTTATCAATTGTGCTGTAGGCTACTACAGCATGAAATAACGCAACTTCTTTAACACAGGGGTTATTTCTATGCTGCTTTCGAGTCAAATTGTGTGTTATGTAGTAGAGAAAGTTCAAAGTATTATTGCACTGATTGTATAACATACCATCTATTTTTTCTTATTTCCAGATATAGAATGTTCGAAAAATATGAAGTCTTATGAGATAACAAAAAACATAGATATTTTATGCGGTAAATACTACTCTCTTATGACAATTCTGTAATATAAATCATGGGGAATCCCGAGTTGAATACTCCCCCACAAAAGAAGTGCAGAGCATTGATCACAACAGTATTAAAAAGCACTTTAAACCTTTTTGAATACTTCATTTGGCAATGTATACTTGCCTACCTAGACATCCCCTAGAAAATTATGCTATATAAATTACTTTTCCTCTGCTTAAGGTGGTACGAGGAACTTTTAAAGATTTCTGAAACGGTCTAATTTTTCCTCAAACGAGACCATCAGTGCAAAGAATGCTATTTTTAGTTTTACTTAATGCCTTTGTCATGGGTGCGCTCACCCCAGAACTATAGCTGGCATAATAAAAACACTACTGCTTTTGTCTAGGGCCTGACCAAAATATCGGCCGGCCGATTATAGCACATCTCCGAAAAATCGGCAAAATGGCCGCCGATTTTTTTATTTTATTCCAGCAATCATGTTGAGTGAGATGCATTGCTGCCCCGGAGGTAGCCTTATAGCATATTAACAGCAGCAGCAGGTGTGTTGTAATACATTGGATTAATTCACACTTGACAGTTCCCCCTGACACCAATAGCAGAGTCATTGGTCATCTCTTGACTGTTAGTAGTTGATATTACTATAGTTATTATATAGAATGTATAGTGCTTTATTGGAGGTCATTCAAAGACACTTTACATCAAACATATAGAAAATCACTTATAGAAAAAGAAAATACAGACAAATTAAAGATAAGGTTTGAGTGGAGTCCAGTGTAATTATGCTTTCTGAAAGAGGTGAGTTTTGAGTTGACTTTTGAATTAGTTTATTTAGTCTGAGATGCTGATGTTTGGAGGGAGGGAGTTCCAGAAGGTTGGGTGCAGTTACAGTAACAAGTATTTATATATATTTAAGGGTTCAAAAAAGAATTTATTCAATATACAGGTCCTTCTCATATAATTAGCATATTGTGATAAAGTTGATTATTTTCCATAATGTAATGATAATAATTGAACTTTCATATATTTTAGATTCATTGCACACCAACTGAAATATTTCAGGTCTTTTGTTGTTTTAATACTGATGATTTTGGCATACAGCTCATGAAAACCCCAAATTCCTATCTCAAAAAATGAGCATATCATGAAAAGGTACTCTAAACGAGCTCTTAACCTAATCATCTGAATCAACTAATTAACTCTAAACACCTGCAAAAGGTTCCTGAGGCTTTTAAAAACTCCCAGCCTGGTTCATTACTCAAAACCGCAATCATGGGTAAGACTGCCGACCTGACTGCTGTCCAGAAGGCCATCATTGACACCCTCAAGCAAGAGGGTAAGACACAGAAATACATTTCTGAGCGAATAGGCTGTTCCCAGAGTGCTGTATCAAGGCACCTCAGTGGGAAGTCTGTGGGAAGGAAAAAGTGTGGCAGAAAACGCTGCACAACCAGAAGAGGTGACCGGACCCTGAGGAGGATTGTGGAGAAGGGCCGATTCCAGACCTTGGGGGACCTGCGGAAGCAGTGGACTGAGTCTGGAGTAGAAACATCCAGAGCCACCGTGCACAGGCGTGTGCAGGAAATGGGCTACAGGTGCCGCATTCCCCAGGTCAAGCCACTTTTGAACCAGAAACAGCGGCAGAAGCGCCTGACCTGGGCTACAGAGAAGCAGCATTGGACTGTTGCTCAGTGGTCCAAAGTACTTTTTTCGGATGAAAGCAAATTTTGCATGTCATTCGGAAATCAAGGTGCCAGAGTCTGGAGGAAGACTGGGGAGAAGGAAATACCAAAATGCCTGAAGTCCAGTGTCAAGTACCCACAGTCAGTGATGGTCTGGGGTGCCATGTCAGCTGCTGGTGTTGGTCCACTGTTTTATCAAAGGCAGTGTCAATGCAGCTAGCTATCAGGAGATTTGAGCAATTCATGCTTCCATCTGCTGAAAAGCTTTATGGAGATGAAGATTTCATTTTTCAACAAGACCTGGCACCTGCTCACAGTGCCAAAACCACTGGTAAATGGTTTACTGACCATGGTATTACTGTGCTCAATTGGCCTGCCAACTCTCCTGACCTGAACCCCATAGAGAATCTGTGGGATATTGTGAAGAGGAAGTTGAGAGACACCAGACCCAACACTGTGGATGAGCTTAAGGCCGCTATCGAAGCATCCTGGGCCTCCATAACACCTCAGCAGTGCCACAGGCTGATTGCCTCCATGCCACGCCGCATTGAAGCAGTCATTTCTGCGAAAGGATTCCCGACCAAGTATTGAGTGCATAACTGAACATAATTATTTGAAGGTTGACTTTTTTGTATTAAAAACACTTTTCTTTTATTGGTCGTATGAAATATGCTAATTTTTTGAGATAGGGATTTTTGGTTTTTCTTTACTTTTTTGCCAAAATCATCAATATTAAAACAATAAAAGGCTTGAACTACTTCAGTTGTGTGTAATGAATCTAAAATATATGAAAGTCTAATGTTTATCAGTACATTACAGAAAATATTGAACTTTATCACAATATGCTAATTATATGAGAAGGACCTGTATATTTATGGGATTTAAAAAAAAGAAATCTGCCGATTTAATCGTAATTTTTCTCAGAAAATAATCGGCATCGGCACCCAAAAATCCATATCGGTCGGGCCCTACTTTTGTCCAAAGGGGGTGCAAGAATTAACAAAAGCAGAAAGTTCCTGGGAGCACCTTTAAAATCAAGACATAAACACCAACCGTCAAGACAGGAGATTTAATGCAATGTTCTTATCTTCCTGCACTTCCTGCAACTGACAGCAAAAGACTGATGGAGCCATCACCAGACTAGTATCTGGAGCAACCATCGGGTAGAGGTGAGAATTATCATCCCAACCATTTAAACCACAGAGAATTTTTATTAATGAGCAGGAGAAAAAAAAAACAATCAGACCAGTTCTTCCATTGTACAAAAACTATTTAATTACCACTTTTTTTTCACCATAAAACATTTGTAAATGTAATGAATGAATTACATACAACTTGTCACAATATACGGTTAAGATCCCTGCTGTATTGGACAAAACATAAAAAAAAAAACGAGCAGTGCTTAATTTTCAGTCTATAAAACTACTTTCTAAAATGGCAAACAATCTTTAAAAAAATTAAAAAAGGAAAAAGTCAGTGATTAAGAATATATATACACAAATGCCTTTCATTTCTTTGCAGATCTTCCTTTTCTGGATTTTGGCTGTGTTTCGGCTTCAACACTTGCAACTGTGCTTGTGGACTCGGCTTTGTCAGCTTTTACCTCAGGTACCTTCGCCCCTCTCCTGGCTCTCTTGGGAGGCTGGACTTCAACTACTTCATCCGAGAGTTCCATCTCTCCAGTTTTGTTGGCATCCTCCGACACCTTTTTGCTTTCAGCGTCGGCTTGGTCCACAAGTTTTGACTTCTTTCCTCGAACTGCCTTCGCGGGTGTTACCTTTGGAATGTCAAAGACTTCCACGCCTGATCTCCACCGGACGGCCCGTTTGGACACCTTTGCGTCTTCCACATCAGCATCTGGTTTTGCCTTGTCGCTGGTCACCGTGGCATCATTTGCTGTGGGCTTTGCTGCTGCCGCCCGTCTCCCCTTCTTTGCGGGCTCTACTGATGCTGACTCTGAAACCTGAGCTGTGGATTCTGCTTTGTTCTCCTCGATGGGGAGAGCTGCACCTCGGCGGGCTCTTTTGGCTGGAATGGCTTGTGGAACCTCCTTTTTCACTGAGGTCTTCGCTCCCCTGGCCCTGCTATTTTTAACAACTGGAGCATCTTCCTCAGCATCTTTCTCCGCAACAGCTTCCACTTCATGGTTGGGTTCTTCCTCTACTACAACAACTTCTTCAATAACTCGTTTTCCTCTCCCGCCCCGTTTGGGTTTTTCTGTGGCACTGACAGCAGGAACCTCTTGGACCTCAGTGGATTGGACAGGGGTTTCACTCCCTGGATCTTGCTTTGCCTTTCGCCCTCCTCTTTTTGGTTTTGCAGCTACTGTAACCGGTTCGATCACCTCCACTGGTTCAACAACAAGTGGAGCTTCCGGCTCCTCAGTGACGATTTCAACAGTATGGACTTCTTCTCTGGCTTCTACGTGGTCTGGCTCGGCCTTCCTGGTTCTCCTTGTCTTTTTAACTGGTTCTTGGGGTTCAATGGTCTCGGCATCCTTCTCCTCTTCCCGTTTGGCATTTCTTCCCCTCCTGGCCCTGACTGAGGGCTGGGACTGCTGCTTGGTCTCCACTGTGACAACTTCTTCTGCCAGCTCATTTTCTTCTGGTTGAGGTACAGGCTCAGGTGTTTGTTTAGTTTTTCTCCCTCTAACGGGCTTCACGACAGCTTCCTCTGCGGGCGGTGCAATATCTTCTGGCGTCTCCTCGGTTACCGGTGTTGTTTCCACAGCCTTCTCTGGTACAATTTCAGCTTGACCTTCAGAAGTGCTTTCTTCAGACATTGCATTCTTGCCTCTCTTGGTTTGCCTAGCAGCAGCAGGTGGGGCTGTAGCTTCAGTTTTCTTCCCTCTTCTTCCTCTGACTGGAGCAGGGACGACAGCATCCTCAGAATGTTCCGTGGCCTCCTCTTTAACCTCGACTGCTTTGGTTTCAACCACTTTTGCCCTTCCGCGGCGAACAGGTTTCTTCGTTACTGCTTCCACTTCTGCGACTACAGGTGCCTGCTGGACAGCTTCCACGGCTTCATTTGCATCTGCTTCTAAAAATAAAAGAGCAGACAAATGGTATGTTTACATTTAAAGTGGTTGAGGATACAACTATCAAATAACTGATTGCACTGATGAACAAATACGACACTGGAGCAAATAACTTTGTAATTGCCAATTAAATAATGAGAGAGCATTATTTAGCACAGAGCACATACTTCAGTAAACACTTTTATCAAATTAAATTTTTTTAAAATTGTTTATCACATTTCCCTCACTTTTACAGATTTTGCACATGCTCAGGCTAGGGGTGGGAAAAATAATCGATTCTCCGATGCATCGCGATTCTCTCGAACGATTCCGAAAAGATAATAATAATATGAGAGAGAGAGAGAGAGAGAGAGAGAGAGCGAGAGAGAGCGAGAGAGAGAGAGAGATCGATATATATATATATTTTTTTTTACTAGTATTCAATACCAGTATTTCATGCGCCACTGCGCATGCACCCCACACAAGTGCGAGTTGTTAAAAGTGGCGACAAAAGGGCTGAGAGCAGCAAACCCATATGACCTGCACTGGCATTGTGTCGTTTACGTTTTTGTAAGACAGCTGAATTACAAGCCATACTTTTTGCACAATGTGATGAAATGACATAGAAAACAATAGAATAGAAATCCTATAGAAACATGATTCACAGGAGTAGAAAGAAAATTAAAGTGAATCAGTTTAGTTTACACACTTCCATATTGTGTTGAAATTCAAGCTGCATTGATTATTGCACTGTTCATAGAAAGTCATATTTGTGACAAGAAAAGCTTTTTCTCTAATACAATATTAGAGAAGGCAATTCATCTGTTGATTGTATTTAATGATCACAAAAGTAGGAAGTGATTAGCAAACCCTGAGTAGTAAACTCAGATGTGTAAATAAATATTTTTTGAAAAATCACACAAGGGTATGTACGTTAAAAAAAAATGCATTGGGATGCATTGATAATCGATTTTGAATCGAAGACCTCTGAATCGGAATCAAATCCGTAGGTGCCAAGAGATTCCCACCCCTAGCTCAGGCATTGCTTTAAGTAATTTCAGTTTGGACCCAAAACACAAAAACCGACAAGAAAGATGACATACCTTTTGCCAAGTCAGCTTGGGGAACATCTTCACTATGAACACAGGGCACGTCTTGCTCTGATGGCAGCGACTCTTCAGCTTGTTTAGCTTTTCTTGCTCTCTTGGGCTTCGGTGCAGCCTTCTCCAATGGTGCTGCAATGTCATGTGACTCGTGGTGGACTTCGACTGGGGGACTGGGTTCACTCTCAGGTTCTGGCGCCGTCTCTGTTTCAATGGTAACCTCTTGGACCATCTCGGCTTCATCAGAGGCTTTCTTGGCATTTCTTCCTCTTTTAGGCTTAAGGGCAACTTTCTCCTCTGCGGGCTCAACATCGTTGCTTTCAGTGGTCTTTGTATTTCTGCCTCTTGTTTTTTTAACAGCAGGTGGTGCTACAGCTTCAGTTTTCTTTCCTCTTCTTCCTCTAACTGGAGCAGGGACGACAGGATCTTCAGAAGGTTCTTTGGCCTCCTCTTTATCCTCTGCAACTTCAGGTTCCACCACTTTGGCCCTTCTGCTTCTCACAGGTTTCTTCTCATGGTCAGGTGTTATCTCCACCTCGGGTTGTTCTTCAGATACATTCTCCTCCACTGTATCCACTTTGGGTTGTTCCACAGGTACGTTCTCGTCAACAGTTGCTTGAGAGATGGTTTCCATGGCATCGGATGATTCGGCCTCATCGGCCCCCACTGACACCTCTTCAGAGTGGTCAACAACAATAACTTCATTTGGGTCCATTTCTATAATAAGAGCAAAAAACAGAGAAAAAGGAAAATAATTGAGTAAATTCAGTAGTTGGTATCTTTTGTGTTCAGGGTTTGTGCTAGTTCATTCAGACAGTTCAACAACTTGTAATAGGACAGGAAAACTTAACGCAATAAAACAATTATTGCGTAAGGTATACTGTGTGTATATTTCAGAAAACATCTCTTTACCCTTATGCACTATTAAAAAAAAGTTACACTGGGACCGTTAAGTACATTTTGTATATGTTGACCTTTAAACTGCATTAAAACTGAATTTAAAAAAAAAAAATTCATGAAGGGGTTGTTATTCAATTTATGTTGTGATTTAATAAATCACAAATACAAATTAACCCTTTAGATGCCATTTTTGATCATATACCACTAACCGCTTTTTAAAAAAAATACACATAAATTCAATATTCAACTTTATTAAACTTTGGTTATTATTAGTATCACCGGCTCACCCATCTGAATAATAGGCGAGAAAATTGAATTTGGTGCATTATTACTTTTTGTTTAATGTCAGATTGAATAAAAAAAGTTACACTGGGACCGTTAAGTACATTTTGTGTATTTTGACCTTTAAATTGCATTAAATTTATGAAAGATCAATATTTTTTTCACATTTATTTTTCTTCCATATTTTTCATGGAGGGGTTGTGGTTCAATCTAACATGATTTAATTAATCACAATTAGAAATAAACCCTTTAGATGCCAGTTTTGATCATATACCACCAACCGCTTTTTTGAAAAATACACTAAAATTCAATATTCAAAAAATTCTTTGATTATTATTAGTATCACCGGCTTACCCATCTGAACAATAGGTGAGAAATTTAATTTGGGGCATTATTACTTTTTGAATAATGTCAAATTGAATAAAAAAAAAGTTAGATTTCTACGATTGACTTACATTATAACAACTTTTTGGCAACCCGCCTTTAAATTAAAGTGAAACATTGTTTTTGCCTCTGATTTCCCATTTTAATGCAGAAAACACAATGCAATTGGGTAAAATGAAAGAGAATAGTAAAATCTACCCATTTTATCATCAAAATATGAATTTTTATGATGAAAACCACTCACTAAAACTACAAAATAATTTTTTGTGCGTGTGTATGTGTCTTAGGGCTGGGCGATATGACCAAAATCTCATATCCCGATATAGAAATGTCTTATCCCGATAACGATACATTTGACGATATAGCATATTTTCTGTAAATTCAATTAATAAATATTTAATATAAATAATTAAATACTCAAAAAATAAAGTATTTACCCATATTTGATTATTTTCAGCTTTTATTAAAACGCAAATGTTCAAGCATTCAACATAATAGAAAATTGCAACGTGACATTCGAGTAGTTTTGGGCCGTGTGGGGTTTCAGGGCACAGAATTGGCGGATTCCTCCTTAGTTTAGCTCATTAGCCTAATGGAGCTAACCTCTTTAGCTGAGGCCTGTAAATTCACCCCACGGTGAGGGTGACCGCCCCAGGGAGCGCGCAGGAGCTTCTCACCGCTGAGAGAGCAGCCGAGCCGCGCATTACTGCGAGCCGGGAAGCGCGCGACAGCCCGCGGGGATAACAGCTCGCTAGCTCGGCTGCTATCCCCCCGCGAGCCGGTCGAGCGCTGCCCGGGTGACGTCGGTTCGACTGCTCTGTCAGCGGGGATATATGATCTTCTGAATACTCGTCTACACGTGTGCTATCACAGACAGGTCTGTTACCGATGGATTTCAGTGTCCGAAATGAACTTTGATTATCACACAAGCGAGAAAAGTCTGGTGTGGCCAGGCGGAAGTAGTGTGATGGAAGCGCAGCGGGGCCAGGAACAAGGAAGCGCTAAGTGTTTCTGCTTCAAAATAAAAGTCAAAGTTGACTTTGATTTCTCACATTTCACCAGTTAAAGGCTTTTAATGTGAAGTTACGCTGTAGGAAATCTTCGGTTTAATTAACAGTAACTTCACTACGAGCTACATGTATAAGTTGTGTCATAAAGAGTGGGATTTGCAACATAACGAAATAAACGATATTGCATAAAATGAAACGATAAGACGTTTTTGTTTCGTCAGACGATATATATCGCCATATCGCACAGCCCTAATGTGTCTGTGTGTGTGCATGTGTGTGTGTGTGAAAGTGTGCTTGTGTGTGAGAGGAGAGAAATTACAAGGGGTACAGATTTGTAGCCCTAATATCGTATGACGCATGCAAACACACACACACACACACACACACACACACACAATCTTATTTTGTCATGGACATGCAGACATCAGTCCATACTATGCATATCAGAACACCTTTGACATTTTTCTTTAGATTTTTTTGTCACAGTTGCCAGTAATCCTGAAGTTTGACAGAAAATATGAAAATTTAAAAAATGTTCTCGTTTGTGTCATTTGGCATGTTTGTTCCTCGGTTTGAGACCATATGAAATGAATAAATCAACTAGAAATGAGTTAAAACCTAAAATGTGATGCCTTGCCTTCAAAATGAATGCAAAAAATTATATAAATTCTGATTTTATCTTGCCATTGCCAAGGAATCAAAAATACTGGTTTTATGGCTTTTTATGAGTTTAAGAAATGGCATCTTTTTACACAAGGATTTCAGTTTATGTGATTTGAGTTCACACAGACTGACTCCTGGAAAATATTTTTTCACTTCAACCATTCTGACTAAAAGAGGTATTCACTAACTACACATCAAAACCATTTTATTGCATTTTCTTTTTTTTATTGGTTTGCAGCCATGAATTATACATGGATGCCAATTTGTTGTAAAGGGTCACCATAGAGGTCAGTGGGGGGGGGGGGGGGGGGGGGCTAAAATGTGGCATTTTTTGATTGACCTTATTTTTACATAAGTTTATCAAGTGTACTACAGAGAAATGGGAAATTACAGTCAACATTTCGTTATAATGGAAGTCAATAATGGTACAAATCGTGTAGTTAACGGTCCCAGTGTAACAAAAACATCTCACACAGTCAAAATGAAGTAGATATGGATGAAACTAAGAATATCCAAACTTCATTGAAAAACATACCTCCTTACCAAATTTTATGGCTAGGGAACAATCGCAGCCAAAATCATCTCAAAAATGCAACCCCAGATACACAAATCTCCACCAATGGGGCATAAGGGTTAAAGTATGTTATAAATGAGTTAGAAATGTTATTAAACTTAGAAACCAACCAACCTTGAGGATCAGGGACGACGGGATCTTCAGAATGTTCTGTTGCCTCCCGTTGATCCACTGCAACTTCCTGTTCAAGATCTGTGGCAACGGTTTCCACTTCAGTGCAAGTAGCAATCTCTGCCTCGGGTTGATCTTCAGATACATTCTTCTCTACTGCATCTACTTTGGGTTGTTCCACGGGTAGGTTCTCATCAACAGTGGCTCCAACTGACACCTCCTCTGAGTGGTCATCAACAACAACAACTTCATTTGTTTCTGTTGCTAGAATAAGATAGAAAAGGGAAAATATTTGAATGACTTCTGTAGTTGTTAGCTTTGGTGTTCAGGTGGGATATTTAGTAGCTTGGCTAACTTGAATTTACATCATTTCAAATGTTTGTGCCAATTCTATCAGACAACTTGTTATAGGACAGGAAAACTTGACTATAGAAAAAAGAGCTTTTAGAGCAGATTTTGTTTGCTTTAAATTTATCCATATGTAGAATCCCCATAGCATTTCAGAAAACCTCTCTCAAAGTATGTTCTAAATGAGTTGGGATGAATTATAGTTTAAAGTACCTTTTTCCATCTCAACATCAATCACATCTGATGGCGTCACATCGACTTGTGACTCCTCTTGGGCAAAGTCTAATTCTAGAGTAGACAAAAAAACAGGATCGTCAGCACATCATTAAATGGATCCAACATAACCACTAAATGTAATTTATTACTCATATTACACTTTTGTTATTAAACTAACCTTTTGCTACAATGACATCACAATCCGCAGATGTTTGATCTTCAACCTGTTGAAGATAAATCAAAAAGGATTTAGACAAGACACCTAAACCAGCCGTTACAAGTGTGTTTGTCTGCATGGTTTCCTCTCTTTACTTCAGTCTGTGGATACATAGGTACTATTCTGCAACGACTACCAAACAGCCATTCATTTTTAGACTATCCTGATTCCCAAATTGTCCTACTGCCGATCATACTTTACCTCAATTGTCTTTGTCAAATAATATATTCAAACTAATTCTTATTGAACTAATTTCATGAACTTGCTCCAAGATGTTCAATTGTTACCTCATTTGTTTCCAGTTGTCCTGCAGGATCAGATAGTGGCTCCTCTGTGAGCTCTTGAACATCAACTGTATCTTCAACAGGAGCCGTTGTCTCCATGATTGGAGTGATCGTATCCGTCTTTTCACACAGGTTCTCAGATTCTTGCACCGTTGTCTCCACAGGTTCCTTAACGCCATCTAAACTGGCATCGACTGCCTTTAGTACTGTGGGAGTTTCCATAAGTTTTCCTGGAAGGTCTTCAGCCTCCTGTTGTGGGGTCTTCATGAGATCTTTCACTCCAGTGAGACACTCCTGATGTTCAGCTTTCTGCTTGGGCGTTTTCAGAATCTTCCCTCTCAGGTCTTCAATGGGCTGGGCTTTTTGTCTTGGGGTCTTCATGATCCTCTTCACTCCAGTCAGACATTCCTGATGTTCAGGTTTCTGCTTGGGAGTTTTCAGAATCTTCCCCCTCAGATCGTCGATAGGCTCAGACTTCTGTCTTGGGGTCTTCTGTTTGGGAGTCGTTACAGAGGTTGTCTTCAAATCTGCACACTGCTGTTCACAAAAATCTTCAGGGAGAGTCTCCATGGCCGGACTGTCGATGACAAAGCTGGACTCTTGATCGTCATCGAGGAGGCGTTGGACTGCCTCACTGTTGTACCTTCCATCTTTTACTGTAGACGAAATGGTCAGCGGAGACACCATCATTTCACCTGTAAAACAAATCAAGTTTTATTAAGTTACTCAACAGGCTTAAATTTGACATAGCCTTAAAAGGCGGAGTCAGCGATTCTGGAGGATGCTTGTTGTCAAATCTCTTTGTTAAAATCAGTGAATACAGTTTCTGCTCATGATTAGCTGTTTGTACTGTGTGCATGCTGAAAAAAAATAAAAATCCTGTGATACTACACAGCCTAGGCTATGTAAACTGGTATGTACACAAAGAGGGCCCATTTTAGCCACCAACATGCCCGTTTACAGAGCACCTAGGCTGTGTACAAACAAACTGTGGATCCCCCCCCCCCCCCAGCGTGCACACAGTACGGACAAGTAGCGGCTTGTGAGAAAATATTCACTGAATTTGACAAAGTGATTTAGACAACAACATTCTCCACAATTAAATCCACCTTTAATATTAGGGATTATGCAGAATTAAAATGTCATGCTTTGGTTCTCTCCTTAGAACTATACAACCACACACACTTTACCTGTCTCCTCTGGTGTGTTCAACACTGATGGTTCTACCAAAGACATGCCCAGATCTCCCACTGGTGTCTTCATGGCACTGATCTCGTTGATAAAACATCTACGGTTCCTTTCATTTACAGGGGTTTTAAAGATTTCACAAACTCCTGAAAACACAACACACAATATAAGGTATAGGACAATATTGTAGGCCAAAAAACATAAAGAACGAGTGCTTCCATATGTTGGGAAGGAAATAAGAGGGTTATTACCAGTCAAATCCTCATCCATTTTCATGTTCTTTTTAAGGACCGCAGTATTGGTGATCAGTCTTGGTGCAGCACCAGTTTGAAGGGTAACATTTTGTCTGTGAGCTCTTCCCACAACAATGGTAACGGGCGAATCTGCGTGTCCAGTGCTGACATGGCCTGGGAGTTTTCTTGCAGGGGTCTGACATGAAGAAAGACAGTCATTACATTGAGTAAATTCCCATTAAAATAATTGAAGTGTCATATTTTTCTAAAAAAGGTCTTGTATTAAAGAAACAATTGTAGTCCCACACCAACAGCTAAGTTATTTAAAGTAAAGACTATGCAAACAAAGCAAAAAAACATGTTTAATGGTGGGTCTAAAAAGTTCAATTGTTATGTATCCTGTAATTTCTTTTAACGTGTTTGTTGCAGACTGCAGAATATAAATGGGACTTTTATGTTATAATGAATTTTATAATGTACAGTATTTGACTTTACCTGTGGTTTAGCCACTGCCTTCTTCATGGTCTTTTTGATGACCGTTTGTTTGGCTGGAGCAGCAACTGGAGCCTTAGTTTGCCCAAATTTCACAATCCCTGCCCAAGTATTTGTGACTGAAATTATAGAATAAAAGAAATTGTTACAGAAATAAGATAAAATGAGATCATGAAATGTGTAATGTGGGAATGGATGATAAAATGCACGGAACTAAGACACAATCTAATAAAATAAAGAGAGATTATAAATTTAACAAACCTTTCATAGATGCTCGTGAAATGCCACTTCTTCTGCGCATTACTTTTGCAGCACTCTTCACCAGGTTCGGTGTCTGTATGCTCTTCCTCTTCAAGGGTAGTTTTGGAGTGACCAAAGGCACCTGGTCAAAAACATCATCATCTGCAACTGGAGATGGTGTGCTGATCCGTGACACAGAGAAGCGCCCTTGAACTGAGGGGGTCTGGACGGAGGGAGACCCTCCCTTGGCAGGAGACGGAGTCTTGGACTTGGGTGAAGGGGATTTGGATTTTGGTGATTTCTTTGCAGGCGTTGGAGTCTTAGGAGAAGTCTTCTTAGGTGATGGAGTCCTCCCCTTTGCAGGACTTTTCTTTTTTGAGCCGTCATTTTCAAACTCCTACACATACAAACAAGATGCATTTGAAGATTAAATAATGGATAATAATTACAGTGTATAGTCAAACAAATTAAATCATCCAGGGTATCTGCAGGTTTCAGCATGTCAAATTTAAGACTTTTTAATACCACCTTGAATTAAATTTAAGACCTAAAAAACAATACATGTAGGCGATATTTGGGGGGGGGGGGGGGGGGTCCAGCTGTACAACCCAAGCATAGCTTGTGTGTCACTCAATGAGACTCATTCAAGTTTAATTTTTGTCTGTTTATTGAACAAAAAGTGATACTCATTTAGATCAGAAGCTAGGACGAAAGTAGCCTCTCTCAGGGTATCTGCACATTTTAAGACCTCTAATGAACACCTATACCAGGGGTCGGCAACCTTTTCTACTCAAAGAGCTATTTGGGACCGCCTCCCAATAAAAAGAAAGCACTCGGAGCCACAACCCATTTTGACATCATATGTGTATATATACAGTATATATATATAACCTGTATGCTATGTACAAAAAACTATACTATGTTGCATTTAACCTATGGTTTTCTCGCCTGCGCATCGACCCAGTGCGCCAACGGTGGCGCAAAGTGTCCATTCCCCCATAGGGCGATCCCCTAACCCTCACGAGAGGGGTGCCGCTGGGCAGAGCAACGTCACACATCTCAGTGTTCACGGATGCATCTCTGTCGGGCTGGGGAGGAACCTGCGAGTCTCACGTAGTGGGCGGCGCTTGGCCTGCCCCCGTGACCATGCATATAAACGCATTGGAGTTTCTCACTGTGTGGAAAGTAATCCAACACTTTGCCCCAATGTTAACAAATCAACATAATGATTCGCACGGACAACAAGGCGACAGCAGCAAACATCAATCGCAAGGGGGCGTGCGCTCAGCGCAGCAGCTGAACATAGCGAGACGTTATGCTGGACGCACACACACTTGCTCTCCATCAGAGCAGTGTACATCCCCGGTGTCCTAAACAGAGGGGCAGACATAATGTCGAGTGGGGGGCCAGGACACTGGACTCTGCACCACGATCTGATCAATCAGATATGGAGCGAGTTTGGGAAGGCGGAAGTCGACCTATTCTCCACACGGGAGAACACACAGTGCGCGCTGTGGTTCTCTCTCAGCGCGAAGGACAATCCCCCGCTCGGGGTGGATGCGTTCGCTCACAGACCGTGGCCGAACACACTCCTGTACGCTTTCCCACCCGTCCCTCTGAAGTCTTGGACCGAGTCCAAGAGGAGCGGCTCTTGGACTCAGTCTCAAGCACCGCAACGCACGAGTGCGCCGTAGTTCCCCTGTCTCCAGCGACTGCTCTCGGGGCCGCGATAAAAATATTAAAAACTTTTTATTTAAATGTTACAAGTTTACCATAATCTTCAAATTCAGAATTATATTTTAAAATGAACAAAGTCACAGGGAGCCACAACAGAAGGATGAAAGAGCCACACGTGGCTCCGGAGCCACGGGTTGCCGACCCCTGACCTATACCTTGGCAACATAAATCTACAACTTACACTACAGCAGTGTTAATTTCGTAGACTAAGACGAAAAATATTCGTCAACAAACCTTTTTCACGCACGAAAACTAAATAAAAAAGGCATATATGATGACGAAGACTGAGACGAATATAACTGACACAATAGTCTACGAATAGGAACGAGACGAAACTGTTGGGCGGGACGAATGGAGAAGAGATCCAATCAGAACTGCGGGACAAGTTGGGAAGAAATCCAATCAGTGCAAAGCAGCGAATGCAACCCTGTGTCGGTGAAAATCGACGGGACAACTCGCCAGTGTGAGTGGGTGGAGAGAGCCGACGTGCAGAAAAACTCTGCGGTTTGATGGACAAAATGATAGTCAGGGATATCCTGCCCGTTAACGTTGTCTAGGGGAACGGCTAAGTTCCGCGATCTGTTTGTAGTAGGCTGTGTCTCAAGCTTGAATACACAGAGCCATGTTCCCAAACTGACTGCGCAACTATATAGGAAATGAAATGTGAAACTGCCGCCTCCCTCCGTTAGTTTCTGTTTTCACCCGAGTAAGTTACAATCAACTCCGACACTTGGACAGCGTTCAAATAAAACCTCTCATTTTATTATCAAAAAGGCTTTGATGCAAAAGAAGTCCGAACACACAGCGGCATCGGTGTTGCTTAAAGGAAAGTGCAGTTGCTCAATTTTATTAGCACGTAAGTGCATGCTGCTGCCCAGGGACGGCCTTAACGATCTCGGGGCCCGTTTCAAGACCTAGTGTGGGGCCCCCCACTTATTTTTTTTATTTTCTATTTTTTATAAATAATGCTTGTGCATGCTCCCCCGCTAAAAGAAAAAAAGATTGTGGAATCCAGTTGGTTCATAGACGGATCATGCGATAATGGGCCCCCGGGCACAGGCTCTTAAAGCCCCCCCCTACTCCCTATCCAGTCAGGTACACTGATTTTATGTGAGATTATTACGAATGAAATAGAATACATGTTTTGTATTACAACCATTAAATCAGTGTCTGTATTGCATATTCAGACCTTAATACCATTCAATGAAGAAAAACACTTAGTCGACGAAGTCCGCTGTAGATTTAGTCAACTAAAATCTGCTTATATTTAGTAGACTAAAACTAGACTAAGACTAAAATATTATAGATGATTTAAATGGGACTAAGACTAAATGGTGTGATATTCAAAATACTAAGACTAAATCACAATTTGCTGCCAAAATTAACACTGCACTACAGTATATGCTCTGTAAAGAGTTTTATTAAGTTTGAATATCAAATATTCAATGCACTTTAGCTTACAACTGCTGTCTAATTACAGAATTTTTTTTATTTCAACAGTCTGAATGAAGACAATGTCCCCCTGCATTTACCATCAAATAAGAGATCACTGTAAAGGCAACCTGAAAACCCATCATTACCACCTTTTCAACCTATTATAGAGCTGTATCAATTGTTTTACATCTTCTGATTAATCGAGTAACAAGAACAGTTTAATCAATAAAGAAAATGTGTTAGTTGCAGCATTAGAATGAAATACAAAAATCTGGTCATTTAATTTATGGGGAAGAATGTCCTTCAAATTTTAATTAGCCTACTTATTCAATAAACAACAAACTTAGTCCATTACCTTTATTTTTCAGAACTTATGATATAAGTAAACTTAAATATTAAACTATTTAAAAATTGGTTCCACAGGTGAATGTTTTTGCACTTTCAAAATCGGGAAATAGGCTACTGTAAAGTAGGCATAGCATAGGCTACTGTACAGGTTTGCATAACTGGGGGGATGCCCAAGGGACCTGCGGTAATTTGCGAAATGTTTTATTTTCTTCATATTGTTGCAGGCAGCCAGGTTAATAAACTGCGGGTATTAGGGTTGTACTGATTGGTGATGGAAATGTAGGCTACTGTCTGCGATTGACGGGACGATCGGCAATAGCCTAGTTCTAAACTAGCCGTCAGAGAGGGAGAGCTGAGTGGAGAGAAAGAAAGTGACAGACAGAGAGAAGCAGAGACTCGCGTCTCACTCTGTGAGCTCACGGCAACGCGACCTGAATGACCGTCTAATGAGCAGCTATTAATGAATAAATATAGATAATTTTTTTTTTTTACTTAACACAAAAAATCTGTTTGTTTCTGTGCGAGTTGCGTTTGGGTCAGTAGCCTACCTACATCGCCAGCAGGCGGGTGGTTGGGCACCTACAAGTAGCGGCTGCAGTGTGGTCGCGGGGTGAATAAAGCCAGCCATGATATTTGTCGTCCACCCTCCACCTCTCACTGAATTTATAATAGCAGGGCATGCATTTCGCTGGGTCGTTCTCCCCTTTCTTTTTTTCCTTCGACCGACTTCAAATTTGGAGGCGGAGGCAGGGGACACATATTCTTCTTCTACGTTTAAATGCGGATCACAGCCACACACGGCCGTACTGCCTCTAGCGTAGTGTCGGACTTTTATATGAGCAGTTATAGTTAGAAAATAGCCTCTCTACATCTCCTTCTCGGAAAGTGGCGCAAGAAAAAATATATAACATTGAATAGTCCTGCCCCGACAAATTTAAGACCTTTGAGTAATGGATTTAAGACCAGCATATCACATTTTTAATGAATTTAAGACTTATGGCCTTAATTTTAGATACATGAATTTAAGACTTTTTAAGGATCCGCGGACACCCTGTCATCATCCTCCCCTAGAGTCTTACCTGTCGCACACCAATGACTGATGCTCGTCTCAGGAGTGACTGTTTGGATGCAGCCTGGCCCAAGCTTCTCCGCGGAGTTGCTCCCTTGCGTAATGGAGAGTCAGGAGGCAGTCGTTTGTCAAATAACTCTGGGTTCAGGTGTCCTCCAAAGGAAACCCGTTTCCTCTTCATTTGTGGGGTGGGCAAGTCGGAAACAATTTCACCACTTTTGCGTTTCTTGGACGTCTCTTTCACTAAGAAATTAACAGAAATATTGATCAACAACCAAACATCTTTACAATGCTTGATTAATTACTGTAAATGAATTACTGCCCCTGAAATCAAAGAGAAATAATATTATATTGTGATATCTAATAAAATGTTCAACTTTACCTGAGTTCCTTGGCGAGGCTCTTTGTGTTTTGGGAGATGTCACTGCTTGTCCTTCTTTCTCCTCGGTCACTGCAGGTTTGGTCGGTGTGGCCTCCTTGCTTCTCCTTCTCTTAGGCGACTCAATAACCTCACCAGCAGTAAACCTCTCAGGGGTGGTACGGATTCTCTTCTGGGGTGATGTTGCCTCAGAGGTGGGAGCAGTTTCAGTTTCTTCAACTTTGGGTGCGGCCATCTCGGTAGAAGGAACCTGGATGGACGTCCTCTGCTTCTTAACAGACTTCGGGGTCCCACCACTTGTTTTCTCAGCCTCCACCTTGGTTACATCAGCTGCAGGAGAGACGTCAGCTTCAACCTTCTTAGGAGTGCTCTTGTCTTCTGTGGCAACGACAGGTCTTCCAACAGGTTTGGGAGTGCAAAACCTTGAGGTAGGGGTTTGAAGCACACTGGCACAAGATTTGCGAGGGGTCTTGACGTCGAGAGATTTTTTGATCATTTGATACAGGTCACCGAAGGGGGAGTTGGTCTTGCTTTGTAGCAGGCTATCGTCCTCCATCTCCATAGTTTTCTCCAGGGTTCGCTGGATGTTTTCATGGTTAGCCCCATCTTTTAGATGAGGGTCTAACGGTAAGCAAAAAACAAAACAATTTACATTAAAGTGTAACTGCACACTTTTACATATTTTTTTAGATAGAAGCTGAATTACTATGTTGTGAAGGAACACATATATGCTGGTCTTAATATTGAAAACAATTGCAATATGTTAAATATCGGCATTTAAGAAATGTTTTGTATTGTAAATTATTTTAGAGCTTTACTATGATTTGAAAAACAACTTTCACCTCCGGGTTCGAAAAATGACGTACATAGGACTTGTTTGACCCCAAGTACGTAATCACGTCGCCGGTCACGCTTTTTATAGGTCCATGGCTGGTCCATGAGCTACTACTGTTATACCATCCCTCCAAGGATGTTAAATCGGGGGTTAACACCCTTTACTTCTACCGGCAGTGTGTCTGCATTATCTCGCTTACACACACGGACTTTTCACTTGATTGACACACGCTACCGATCGCTCTCCTATTCGCTCACTCACACACACACACTGCCGCTCACTCACTTGAGCTACTCTGTCTCGTAACACTACGATACGATAGACACATCATCTACATCTGAGTTGCCCGCCAACAATTAAGAAAAGTCCTTCACCTCAGACGACCCATCTGTGTGGCATATGAGCTCACATCGTGTAGCGAGTCACGACAGTGCCGTTAAACTTTGTGTCACTCCATTTTTCAAAGAAGTCATGTCATTCAGATCTTCCTGAGTGACAGCTAGCCCGCCTCCTTTACAGACGCTGCGCGGCCCCCTCCCTCCCAAATGTCGGCCGCCTGATGTCTGAATGTTTTAAAAACAACGGTTCTAAAACAGAATTCAGAATCCATGGTCCGAGTGCATTTTTCAAAATCGTGCAGTACACTCAAACATGGGGTGCAGTTACCCTTTAAAGAAATGTCTGCATTTACAGGTAATAGTGTGTATACCATTGAAAACACAAATAAGTGCCAGACTACATACTAGAGATAAGATGTTAGATATATAGACCTAGAACAATTTGAACACAATATGAAGATGTTTGTAATTATATTGAAGAATTTATGTGATGGGGCGCTGACCACTCCAGGCTCAGAGACAGGTTTCTGTTCTTTTTTTTTTCTGTTGAATTTTTTTTGCAACATTATCTGTAATATCAAACTAATCATTCAGAAAAAAAAAAAAAACTCCAGCAGTCTCACCTGTTGAAACCTCAGAGATCCCCTTTTCTCCAGTTTCAGCTGTGACACAGTCTCCTGCTTGCTGATCTTTAAGAACCTAAACATAGATTGTATATATTAATAGGTGTATTAAGTCATCAAATTCACAGAAGTGCTGGCACATTTAAAATGTTGGAAAAACCAGAAAGATGGTGAGGAAATTACCTTGAGGGTTTCACTTTTTCTTCCGCTGGACAACCTCTTCTTTGGTGTAGGTGCTGGTGCGGACTCAAACCTTGAATGACAATTAACCAAATGCAAGTAAGACCTTGTTTACATTTTCAATTAAAATAGTAACATGGGAAAAGGAACCATGCCTTTTCAATGGCATCCATTAAAAGAGGTGAAAAAGCATCTATGAAAAAACAAGCATGGTGCACTTGGAACAACATAACTTAAACTCTTGACTGACAATAGAAACAGCATTTGCAGCCAGTGCGAGCTGTGGTGTTAGGTCTGGTGGTAGTGGATTATGCCTTGTAAAATGAAAGGCTTCATTTGAGTGTGGTGAGTGTTGCACGATGAAATTCAGCTTAAGTAGTGTATGTTGGATGTTCTTGGAAGTCTAAACACACTGTACGGAGTTTAGTAATACATTTTTTTTAATGCTTTCCATTTTTGCGCCAGTTTTAAAATAAAAATGCACTTACGTCCAAATCTCATAGGGTCATATTACTCAGGGCAACAGTTGATAACAACAAAGTAATTTGGTGAAAGAATGGTCAAATGTTTCCCTTCACACTCACCTGAAAGAACGGTCAATAATGGTTATCACATCTCCATGCTTCAAACGGTCAGGCTGATCCAAAGGCTCTCCGTTGACACGAGTAGGATTCACGGAGCTCAAATTAGTCAAAATGATCTGGGAGGGATAAACATGAACACAGATCACCTCATGCACAGTCAGTCAAAGAAGTTAAAGGCAAAAAAAAAAAAACAGCATCAGACCGGCTTTTATTTCAACCTAGGCCCAGATTTCCTGCTGTGAATGCGGAACTGTTTTAAGCAAATGAGGAAGACATTAATACTGTAATGTGTGGTTACCTCTTTATTTTCATTCAAGTCAATTCTGCAGTGCTCCTTGGAGACCTGAGGAATCTTGATACAAATATCGCAGTCAGGCTTCCTGTAAAAGAAACAAATATTTCAACAAGAACGACATGCATGGTGGAATGTCATCAACAAGCATGACATACAAGTAATTGTTCATAAGCATTAAAATGAAATGTTACATGCTTGAAAAGTGAAGTTAAGTGCATGCATTAATATCTAAAAGACTGATAACTAATTTGAGAACAGGATCAGACATGCGTTTAAAACAAACTGACGTCAGCCGACGATGGCCCGCCTCCAAACCAAAAGAGCACGTCTGTCAATCCCAACATGAGGCTGCTACACAGTAAATGATGCTACATCATGAGCGTGCTTCCGTATTTACCAGTTATGATTTAAGAATACAAAACAGAACAGGTTTAACCTGAAATTTAAAAAAATATTTAACCTGCAACCTGTTGTCATACCCACGAAATGCATTTGATTGAACTCACCTTCCAAATAAGCACGTTGCAGTAAGGGGAAACTCCGTCCCATCCCCTCCAGTCCTCTTAATCACGACTATTTTCCCGTGTAATGGCATTTTCGTTACGTTACCTGGAAACGTAAACGAACACAAGAGTCAAATCTGAACAGAGGGCTAACTACACATAAACAACGTAGTATGTTACCTTACAAAAAGGAACATTCGTTTTAAGAGAACGTGGCATTTTTAAATTATAAAGAAACCGTTGAGAAACACACAACAAACGGAAGGCAATGTGTGCGACAAAACAACCATTATATGCTAAACAGATAGTTAGTTGGAAACTAATTTAACTTAATCTAATTGACACAGCTTCTGTTTGTTTAGTTGGTTCAAACCATGGTGTTCAAACCATGTTTTAACGTTTCAGAACGGTGACGAGACCGTTGTTTAAAGCTGCTGAAAATTCTGCAAAATTCCCACGTGCATTGTCGTCTCGATAGTAACGTTATCGGTCTGAAATTCACGCCAATGTCTAAATTTCGCGAAGTGACATTTCATACACTGCAAAATAAACAAAAATATTTCGGTAAAACGTGGATCGTTAGGATAGCAAGAAAAAGAAAAGCAGGGCAGAAAACATTCGTAAGTATCGTAGCCTTACCTGGAAATCCTTTCAAAGACAAATTAACTTCTGGCAATCCATAAACATCGAGGCTATCGTCCTCCATCTCCATAGTTTTCTCCAGGGTTCGCTGGATGTTTTCATGGTTAGCCCCATCTTTTAGATGAGGGTCTAACGGTAAGCAAAAAACAAAACAAAATTTACATTAAAGTGTAACTGCACACTTTTACATATTTTTTGAGATGGAAGCTGAATTACTATGTTGTGAAGGAACACATATATGCTGGTCTTAATATTGAAAACAATTGCAATATGTTAAATATCGGCATTTAAGAAATGTTTTGTATTGTAAATTATTTTAGAGCTTTACTATGATTTGAAAAACAACTTTCACCTCCGGGTTCGAAAAATGACGTACATAGGACTTTTCTGACCCCAAGTACGTCATCACGTCGCCGGTCACGCTTTTTATAGGTCCATGGCTGGTCCATGAGCTACTACTGTTATACCATCCCTCCAAGGATGTTAAATCGGGGGTTAACACCCTTTACTTCTACCGGCAGTGTGTCTGCATTATCTCGCTTACACACAGACTTTTCACTTGATTGACACACGCTACCGCTCGCTCTCCTATTCGCTCACACACACACACACACACACACACACACTGCCGCTCACTCACTTGAGCTACTCTGTCTCGTAACACTACGATACGATAGACACATCATCTACATCTGAGTTGCCTGCCAACAATTAAGAAAAGTCCTCCACCTCAGACGACCCATCTGTGTGGCATATGAGCTCACATCGTGTAGCGAGTCGCGACAGTGCCGTTAAACTTTGTGTCACTCCATTTTTCAAAGAGGTCATGTCATTCAGATCTTCCCGAGTGACAGCTAGCCCGCCTCCTTTACAGACGCTGCGCGGCCCCCTCCCTCCCAAATGTCGGCCGGCTGATGTCTGAATGTTTTAAAAACAACGGTTCTAAAACAGAATTCAGAAGCCATGGTCCGAGTGCATTTTTCGAAATCGTGCAGTACACTCAAACATGGGGTGCAGTTACCCTTTAAAGAAATGTCTGCATTTACAGGTAATAGTGTGTATACCATTGAAAACACAAATAAGTGCCAGACTACATACTTGAGATAAGATGTTAGATATATAGACCTAGAACAATTTGAACACAATATGAAGATGTTTGTAATTATATTGAAGAATTTATGTGATGGGGCGCTGACCACTCCAGGCTCAGAGACAGGCTTACGTTCTTTTTTTTTTCTCTGTTTATTTTTTTTGCAACATTATCTGTAATATCAAACTAATCATTCAGAAAAAAAAAAAAAAAAAAACCTCCAGCAGTCTCACCTGTTGAAACCTCAGAGATCCCCTTTTCTCCAGTTTCAGCTGTGACACAGTCTCCTGCTTGCTGATCTTTAAGAACCTAAACATAGATTGTATATATTAATAGGTGTATTAAGTCATCAAATTCACAGAAGTGCTGGCACATTTAAAATGTTGGAAAAACCAGAAAGATGGTGAGGAAATTACCTTGAGGGTTTCACTTTTTCTTCCGCTGGACAACCTCTTCTTTGGTGTAGGTGCTGGTGCGGACTCAAACCTTGAATGACAATTAACCAAATGCAAGTAAGACCTTGTTTACATTTTCAATGAAAATAGTAACATGGGAAAAGGAACCATGCCTTTTCAATGGCATCCATTAAAAGAGGTGAACAAGCATCTATGAAAAAACAAGCATGGTGCACTTGGAACAACATAACTTAAACTCTTGACTCTGACAATAGAAACAGCATTTGCAGCCGGTGAGAGCTGTGGTGTGAGGTCTGGTGGTAGTGGATTATGCCTTGTAAAATGAAAGGCTTCATTTGAGTGTGGTGAGTGTTGCACGATGAAATTCAGCTTAAGTAGTGTATGTTGGATGTTCTTGGAAGTCTAAACACACTGTACGGAGTTTAGTAATACATTTTTTTTAATGCTTTCCATTTTTGCGCCAGTTTTAAAATAAAAATGCACTTACGTCCAAATCTCATAGGGTCATATTACTCAGGGCAACAGTTGATAACAACAAAGTAATTTGGTGAAAGAATGGTCAAATGTTTCCCTTCACACTCACCTGAAAGAACGGTCAATAATGGTTATCACATCTCCATGCTTCAAACGGTCAGGCTGATCCAAAGGCTCTCCGTTGACACGAGTAGGATTCACGGAGCTCAAATTAGTCAAAATGATCTGGGAGGGATAAACATGAACACAGATCACCTCATGCACAGTCAGTCAAAGAAGTTAAAGGCAAAAAAAAACAGCATCAGACCGGCTTTTATTTCAACCTAGGCCCAGATTTCCTGCTGTGAATGCGGAACTGTTTTAAGCAAATGAGGAAGACATTAATACTGTAATGTGTGGTTACCTCTTTATTTTCATTCAAGTCAATTCTGCAGTGCTCCTTGGAGACCTGAGGAAGCTGGATACGAATATCGCAGTCAGGCTTCCTGTAAAAGAAACAAATATTTCAACAAGAACGACATGCATGGTGGAATGTCATCAACAAGCATGACATAAGTAATTGTTCATAAGCATTAAAATGAAATGTTACATGCTTGAAAAGTGAAGTTAAGTGCATGCATTAATATCTAAAAGACTGATAACTAATTTGAGAACAGGATCAGACACGCGTTTAAAACAAACTGACGTCAGCCGACGGTGGCCCGCCTCCAAACCAAAAGAGCACGTCTGTCAATCCCAACATGAGGCTGCTACATCATGGGCTGCTACACAGTAAATGATGCTACATCATGAGCGTGCTTCCGTATTTATTTACCAGTTATGATTTAAGAATACAAAACAGAACAGGTTTAACCTGAAATTTAAAAAAATATTTAACCTGCAACCTGTTGTCATACCCACGAAATGCATTTGATTGAACTCACCTTCCAAATATGCACGTTGCAGTAAGGGGAAACTCCGTCCCATCTCCTCCAGTCCTCTTAATCACGACTATTTTCCCGTGTAATGGCATTTTCGTTACGTTACCTGGAAACGTAAACGAACACAAGAGTCAAATCTGAACAGAGGGCTAACTACACATAAACAACGTAGTATGTTACCTTACAAAAAGGAACATTCGTTTTAAGAGAACGTGGGTGGCATTTTTAAATTATAAAGAGACCGTTGAGAAACACACAACAAACGGAAGGCAATGTGTGCGACAAAACAACCATTATATGCTAAACAGATAGTTAGTTGGAAACTAATTTAACTTAATCTAATTGACGCAGCTTGTTTGTTTAGTTGGTTCAAACCATGGTGTTCAAACCATGTTTTAACGTTTCAGAACGGTGACGAGACCGTTGTTTAAAGCTGCTGACAATTCTGCAAAATTCCCACGAGCATTGTCGTCTCGATAGTAACGTTATCGGTCTGAAATTCACGCCAATGTCTAAATTTCGCGAAGTGACATTTCATACACTGCAAAATAAACAAAAATATTTCGGTAAAACGTGGATCGTTAGGATAGCAAGAAAAAGAAAAGCAGGGCAGAAAACATTCGTAAGTATCGTAGCCTTACCTGGAAATCCTTTCAAAGACACATTAACTTCTGGCAATCCATAAACATCGACCGGGATGTGGCAAAGAAGATTTTTAATATAATGTCATATCAGACTAAAAGTACAACTGATATCCTACCATACTCTACAATCGACATCGACGAATGGCTAACGTAAGCTACGGTGAACAGCCGTCACTCTTCGCTTCTTCCAGAGAGGTGCTGTGGTATCACTCCGCCACGCTAAATACGCACAGAAACTCCCCAAAACATCTACTTGAATCAATTAATATTTCGAGGTGCAACAAATGTATTTTTATTATACTACGATTCAGATGTTTTATTTAGCTGTTTTGAATAAAAATTAACTTACACTTACATTGAAAGAACTATTTTGTTTACGATTGTGGCGGAACAATCTCACTTCGGTAAAGCGATTCTGATTTGAAAATGTTTGAAATTCCGCGCGAAGGACTGTGATTGGTTGAACGTCAGATTCACGGTAAGAGGGCGGGTCATCGCCATCGCAGCGGCCCTATCACAGGGCTTCTCCTCCATGAATATCCGGTTAGGTATTTCTCATGTAGTTCAGAGATGTAAAAAATATATTCCCTGCGTTCCAATCCCCATACTTCCCTACTTTTTAGTGTGCCAGAATTTTTTTTAGGATATACCACTACACGCACGTCAATTGTAGTATGCCAAAATACCCAAATGCCTCACTAACTCCAATTGCATTTTGCAGTATTCCTCTTTATTCATGACTTTTCTCGACATAGGCTAATGATTTTTTTTTTAATAATCTGATTTTCTTTTCTCTTCTGTGGCCTTTGTACTCTTCTGTACTTTAGTATGTAGTGTAGTAAAAAGAAACAGTATGTGAATTGGAATGCAGGTATTGTTTTACAACTCCTCGTTGTTTCAGGTTTGTTTGTATCTTTTTTTTAACGTCGGCGGTCAGCATGGTTAATTGGTTTAACATACAGGATATCACGGCATTGAGCAGCCATAATTTTTTTTTCAGTAGCCTACCTTTTTTTTGGTTCATAATGATTTTATAACTTTTTCATACAACACACATTTTGACTTTTCTTTACAGAAAAATTACAGGTGTCATTAATATTAATAAAGGCTGGTTTTCAAATAGGTATTCAAGTTCCAGGACTGATTTATATCGGTTTGGCTCACTGTGACACATTAATTGAACAGCTAATATAAATGCACTTTTTCTTTTAAAATTTCAAAATATTTGTGATTTTTTTACAAGCTTATACCTGTAACACAATTTTCCTTTGTCTATTATCTACACATTTGAAAGTATTCCAGGTTTGAGCCTAACCATCACCATCAAGCAACTTGACACCTTGATTAAGTCTTTGACCCCGGTGTCATCTGTGTCTTGACACCAAATAATGCAGTTAACACTATAGGTCTATAGCCTATTCCATAAATAGCACTTTTAGACTACTGTTTTCTATGGGGCTGATAAAGCAATCTGTAAAATCTATCTGAATTCTGGTTTTGGAAGGAAGAGATGTTGTGTTTGATGGCATTACCATTTTCTTGTTATCATTTTGGAAGTCTGTGTACATTTTGTTGAATAGCACCCCCTGTGGGCACAGCTGACAATTACAGGAATATGGCAACTGCTCAACTGCTACATCAACAACACTAATTTAATTGTATCGCAATTGAATTCTGGGCAGCAAGGGTTTGAGGCTTTGATGACCAGACAAAATGTAGCCTCTTCCCTTTAAGTTTTTTTGCACACCAAAGTTGCAATCCTTTTTTAAGTGTTTTTTCTACAACAATGTACATTTGGTGTACTCTTTAATAACAATGTGCCATATTTTTTTATTTTTTGTGGAGTTGGAAAGTTAAAAGTTGGACAATATTAAGTGTTGTTTGAACATTTCTTTGCAAAACCTGAAGTTTACATCTTTTTTACATACCGTACATCCCTTGCACTAACTGAAGTTTATTTGTTACTTTGTTTTGTGAACATAAACTGTTTGGATATACATACAGTGTTTTATCCTGTTGATTTCACTCTGGGCTATGAATGAAAGGTGAAACATTTCATCGAGATAGACTTTGTTTGACGATACACAATTAATTATTTTCAAAAGTAAAAAACATGTCTTTCCTTTTTACATTTTACATGGGGGGTTGACTTTCATTGCATGGTGTACAGTACAGTGTAGCTATTCATTTTCCTCTGCCTGCCTTGGGCAGCCATGTGGGAGTTCCTGACATATGTGCGAAGCACCAATGCACATATTGTGCAAAAAACAGGCTTATGACCATCACGATAGTATCAACCCGGGTGTTCTGCAGATCGCTAAGTCGCCTCCACTTGCACTTCATCCTTCCGAAAGCTTGCTCAATGACTACCCTCCCACGGCTGATCTTGGAGTTCTGCTGGAGGTCTGCATCTGTGAGAGCTCCGTTGTCACACTTAGGAGTGATGACAAATGAGAAAGCCTGTCCAATGTATGCACTGTCTCCCAGTAAGCTGTACTCGCCCATCTTATCCTGCCATGTTGTGTAGAAGGTAGATGACCTTAACAATGTGGCATCATGAACACTGCCTGGTGGTCCAGCAAAAATGTCAATGAATCGTCCCTTCTCGTCTACAATCCCCTGAAGGAGGACGGAGTAGAATGACTTGTGGTTCATGTAGTCTCCTCCCCTAATGGCTGGCCTCTGCACCCTGATGTGGCAACTGTCGATCGCACCGATGACGCCGTCCAGGCCACAGATGCGATATAACGCGGCAGCAGACGCAGCTTTTTCACATGCATTTGGCCATGAGATGAAGGTTTGTCCCATTGTACAAATGGTGTTGAGCACTTCTAAGATGATCCTATGAGCTGATGACTGTGAAACAGAACATTTGTCAGATATCTCCTCAAAACTGTTATGGTTGGTCATGAACCACAGGAACATCAGCACCTTCTTTGTGACAGGAACTGGTGGTAGACCTTGAGTATGTTCCTTTCTTATGCCGTTCTCCTGCAACTTATTCAGGAGATGCTTAAACTGTGGCTTGGTAACTCTTAAATGACGTGCAAAACTGTAGTCATCCATGTTCAGCATGACCTCCCACTCTGTCCCAGCCTTCAGGATGATTTGCTTTCTTGACTGCAGGATCATGGATATAAGTATCCTAAGTGAGGAAAAAAAGTAGTTAAGCAAAGCTTATTTAACATCAATATACATATATAAAGTTGTATCTACTATCACTGTATACGTTGCTATATTTCGAAATTGATTAGCTCTGGCAAGAGAGTGAGTTGGGAATCTTTTAATCTTTTAAGGCAAGGCAAGGCAAGTTTATTTATATAGCACAATTCAAACACAAGGACACTCAAAGTGCTTTACAGGGGCAAGATTAAAATACATAAAACACATTAGAAGACATTTAAAAGCGAATGAAAAGAAGTAAAACATTTAAATAAAATAAAAAGTACAGGTTAAAATGGAAACAGAAAAGTCTTCAGACTCGATTTAAAAGAACTGAGGGTTGCAGCAGACCTCAAGTTTTCTGGGAGTTTGTTCCAGATATTTGGTGCATAAAAACTAAAAGCTGCTTTAAATAGTAGCCTATTCTTAAATCTCGTGCCTTATATGAAACATTCATTCGCTATACAAATCCCACGAAGCAGGCTATAATATTGCGTTTCTTCTGAGGAGTCCTTGCCTGGCCTTTAGTGTGGGCTACTGGTTAATATAAGAAATGACCCGCCTATAGCCTAAACAAAATGTAATAGCCTATCAAACAAACAGCCTACCTTCTGCGCCTACTATCCTCTTCCGCGATGTTTTTCAAGTAGACTGAATATTTGTTTTGTAGTTGTTGGTACTCTGCAAGAGCAAGAACAACAACAGCTTTCCTGCGGGGGTCCATCTTTTTCTCAATACTTCCCACATGTGTTACTTTTTTTTCTTCCCCACTTAATCTACTGGAACCGACTGGAACGCGGGCAACTGGGAGGTGACGTCACTCCCGAGTTACGACCTCTGATTTCTTCCGATTTATCTTTGGTCTGAACTGGGCTTAATAATAGAATAAGCCAGCCAACTTTCTCTGAAATGTTATTAAAGGTGCAGTGTGTAATATGACATCATCAAGAAAGTTCTACAAAGTTCTAGAATACAACGCTCCCTGGGTAATCCCACCCTTTTTGAATAATAACAGAAGCTACAGTGGCCTTCAAAGACAAGAACAATTCTAAATTTTAAACAATGCACCTGATGACATTCCAACTATGACACTTTCAAGATGGCGGCACCAGGCCTTGGTCCAAAATATGGACATATATGAGACCCTTTCTAAGGGAAAAAATAATAATTAAAAAAAAAAAATTCAGCTATTATGCACTAAATTAAATGTACTTATGGATATTATAATTACTTTCTATAAAATCTGCCAGGAAATAAAACCCAAAATTCTACAAACTGCAGGTTTATTAAATCCAAAGTTTGCAAACATTACCCATCATAAACTACCTGTCAAACCCTCTGTTTAGAGCATAGTTGTAATTTATTGCTTATGAATTCAACTTCATAGGAAGCCGGAGGCATTGACACCGACACAGACTCGTATCCCCTCCAATTTACACTACACGTTACATTGATATAATCTCCACACCTGAATCATGTATTACATTAACGCACATCTTTACAGACTGGTCATTTGCCCATGTTTGATAATTCTGCTCACTCCTGCAGTTAACAGCTCGTCCCCTTTTAAGACTAGATATTTTTTCATCATATCTTTTTTCACATTTGTTGTAAACTGTACTCATACTGTACTCTCCATAAGAACAAAGCAAAGTAACCTTACTTTGCAATAAATCTGACTGTGACTGAACATTTCCTTTCCAAAATAAAAGTTAGGAACAACTCTTGGCTTGATATTTATATTGTGGTTGGTGGCAAATAGGCAACACTGAATAGAAATAAATAATGGTGACCTGTTAACATATGTGTACATGACGTATGAAAACCTACCAAGGACCAAGGACGCCCCTGTAGCAGAAAATAAATCAAATTAATGACACACACGAACACATTGAATTATTAAATGTTGGTTTTATTTTTGATCTTTTTTTGTTGGTTTTGTTTTTTCTTCCAAAGTCGCTTGATAATCTTGACAAAATTGCAATATATTCCATACTTCTCCCAAACTTGACGGTGTGTCGGTTGCTATTCCAGATTTAGCTGTGGAGGGAAACGTTTGTGCGCTTTTCTGGACAAGGTGAAGTCCTAAAATGACGAAAGCAGCTTTGAACGTACAAATAAAAAGAAACACATGAAACGACTTTAGAGAGACTCCACACTGGCATCCTATGTCATAATGTTGCAGGGTCAGGGCCCGTGTCTCACTCTCTCTCTCTGCACAAGTCCTGGTCTGTCTGTCAGGCCTAACCAAAAAGATGAGTGACTGCAGAAAAAAGTTCAGGGGCTCAGTAGCAGAGGTGTGTGTATTTGTGCATCCGTGACGGGGAGGGGTTTGGGAGGTGCAGCACATAACATATACAAAGGACAGGCAAAGCACACAAAATGATTCCTTCCTGAGACATTGGCATGTGTGGTACAGTAATGATGGTCTAGGTGACGGGGGGTGTGTTATCGGTGAAGGCGTTTTGGCGTAAAGTGAGTTGTAGGGTGCGAGGTTGTTCTGGAATCCGGCAAAAAAAAAGTCACACATTCGTTTCTACCACAGTTTTGCCAGGGAGAGATTTGTGAGGACTTTAAGTTAATACACACATATCACATTTGGGACCTTGGCTTCCTATGACCACTGACAGAGCAGAGGATTCACTTCACTCCGGTCTTTTTTTTCCCATCCACTACAGATTATTGATCCATTCAGAGACTACTAAGAATCACTTGTGTTTTAATACAGTGTGTATGTACACCATTCTTCACATTTTTTAACTCCTTGAAAGCCAAGCCGCTGCGGGACACACTTGAACCTTGGCGGGGCCGCAAGCAGCATTTTAGCTCACCATTTTCAGAAACACCATCTCTTTCTGCTACATGGCCACAAAGCTATGCCCCGACTGGAGTGCTACTTTGTTATCTACTGGATGTAAAACACGTATTTTTTTTGAAGTGGAGAGGAAGAGGGGACAGGGGGGGGGGGATTGTTTGTGAAAGCCACATTCTGAACAGCCAGTGATTGTTTAAGGGTCTGTCCAGTATTTAGTAGGACACAAAACATGAAAGAAAGTCCTTCAGTAAAATGTGCTCAAAATGTATTTTCTTGCATCACAAACCTATAAACAAAACACATAAAAGGTATTCTTAAAAAAAAAAAAATCAGGTGAAGCCTAAAACTCTTCATAGTTTTAAAGAAATGAATACAGCTTATATACACAAACTCAAAGGCTACTTAAAATACACCTTAATAATGAATCTTCATTCATTTGATTTCTTGAAAAGACCTGTGACCATATCATACAACCATAGTTCATACAATCATATTTTTTTTCCCATTCTCTTGGAAGCAAAAGAAAAAAAAGGAAAACAAATCCAACCTGGAAGAGTAGGTGATATTTCATTACGACTTGTTTTCTGTGCACATTTGTTTGTGTGTGTGTGTGTGTGTGTGTGTGTGTGTGTGTGTGTGTGTGTGTGTGTGTGTGTGTGTGTGTGTGTGTGTGTGTGTGTTTGTTTGTCTGTGTGTAATTGTATGTGTAGACTGAAGAGGAATTTCAACATATTTTGCCTTTTTGTTAATTAGAATAATGAACAAATGTGATAAAACTGAAACGTTCTCTCTCAATACTCTCAATGGGTATGAAAAGATTCAAACAGTGAAGGAGTACAACAATGTCTAATCTCAGAAAAACATGTCCTCATTTCATCCTGCCATTCTGTCGTGGACATGTCAATCACAATAGCTCCTTAACTTTTTATATATATATTTATATATCTTTTGTACGAAATCTGTTTATTCTTTTTTAAGTTGGAAAAAGAGAAAAGACCCCCCCCAGAGTCTTTGAGGAGGAGGGGGGTGGGGGTCTTTTGACAAGTCCCAAACTCGCAGTCAGCCTCAGAGTACAACAGAAGAAAAAACCCACAAATTGTCTGGGTGTATGTCAAGTTGGTCTGTAAAAGCGTCCTTGTTCATGTATATATTCGTCACACAGTGCTCTGCCCCTCTCTCTCGGTTCCATTCCAAACTGGTCTCTCCCGGCTGCATCCCGATTTTTTTTTCCCCATCAGTCCTTGCGGGAGAAAAGGTGGGGGAAAAAGGGAATGGGAGTAGCAGTGGTGGAGAGGAGTGGAAGGAGGGATGAGGAGGAGGAGGGGTAGGAGGAGTCATCAGCAGTGTTTACGGTGTGGTCTCTCAGAGTCATCCTGTGTGTGTGTGTGTGTGTGTGTGTGTGTGTGTGTGTGTGTGTGTGTGTGTGTGTCCCCTCCCCACCTGAGCCTAACCTCCCCTCACATCAGGAGGTGGGGACTTGTGTCGTTAAGGAGAAGAGGAGGAGGAGGAGGTTGGCTTTGGCCGGTCAGTCTCCTGTGTTCAGCAGTCAGGGTCTTAGCCCCTCCCCTTCCTTTCTTCCTTCCTTTCCGCAGCCCCTCCTCTTTTTTAAGAACGGCGCAGGGAGGAGACAAGAGAGCAAAATTGTCAGGAAAAAATTTGAAAAGGTTGGCCCCCATTGGCTGATTCTACTAGGGCGATTGTGTGGCCGGACTGCTTTGGGCGGAGCTAGGGGACAGGCTGGGGCTGCAGCTGCCAGGGGGGGCACCACTGGGCCGGCTGCCCGTGGCCCCGCTCTCCAGCCCTTCTGAGTTCTCCAGCATCTCCTGGATGAGAGGCGGCATGTGGCCAGGGATCTCCATCTTAAGGGTGATTACTCGCTCAGCTCCTGCAGAGGGAGAGAGAGGGTTGGGAGAGAGGAATGGGAAAATGTGAGCTACTTTAGGCCACACAAAAACACACTCTTCATTACGATTTTCAATTGATGTAAACCTTAAGGAAAGTCATCAAAACGTAACATGTAGAAAAATAGATGCATCGTTTGCTATCCAAATGATCAACAATGCGTCAGCCAAAAGTGCACAGTCACTTAAAGGGGTATGTTGTCAAAATCTGTGAATATCTCCTCACAATCCACTACCTGTCTGTAATGTGTGTGGGATGGGAAAAAAATCCAGTGTTCATACACAGCCCAGGCTTTGTGAAAGGGCATCTAGCTAGCTACGGTGGCCACTTTGTTTACATAACCGCGGCTGTGTGTTAATAATGGATATTTTTTTCTTTTTAGTGCACACACACACACACACACACACACACACACACACACACACACACACACACCCTCCCCCCCCCCCCCCCCCCCCACACACACACACACACACACACACACACACACACACACACAATACGGACAGGTAGCGGATTGTGATGGGGATTCACTGATTTTGACAAAAAGTGAAAGTGAAAAAGCTTTCTATATAATCACTGACTCCACCTTAAATCAACCCAATGTCTTGTTAGCACAAATCTCATAGAAACTAGTGTGGAGCACGGACCTTTAGCACTGATGCTCCTCAGATCCGTGATCTTCATAAGCATCTTGGGGAACATGTGCGGTTTGTGGGGCCTCCTCCTCCTCACGTAGATCTTCAGCGCCTCCAGTAGGGGCTCCTGCAGCACATCCACCTTCTCTGGCTGCTCCAAGTCCTGACGATCTGTGGACATACACACAAACCGTGTTAATACTCTCCCACTGTCATAACCACAGTTAACCACTAGGTGGTGCTTAATGAAAGTAAGAGCATATAGCATAGCAACATAACTGCAGTTTCATCTATAGACAGGGGTGTCATGGCTTTAACCAACTGTTAAGATTGTGTACTTTTTTTTTCAGTTGGTAAAGAGAATGATTGTAAGGGTTGAGAAGACGTTCAAGTACCTCCACACAGCAAACAGATAGCACTGAGCAGCCCCGTCTCTGCATCATCCATCTCCAGAGGAAGGAGTTGGTTGGCGAAGGCAAACACCAGGTCGGTTAGGGGGCCGAAGCCGGCGTTGTGCATCTGGGTTCGGTTTAGCGTGAGTCCATCTGAGAAAGTCATGGTGTCTTGCTCCGGCGTGTAGCGCGTACAGATCCGGAGTATCTGTGGGGAACGGCAGAGACAGACATGGGTTGTTAAGGAATTTTTGATGTTGTTTTAAATGAAGCGCTGCGATTTAAAAAAATGCAGAGCCATTTTCTTCTTCTTCTTACAAGTATGTCCAGACAGGCGGCTTTGAGCAGGGTGATCTGGTCTGCGATGGTGAGCGTGGTGAAGCCGGGCAGCTGCTTGGCGAACTCCACCGTCTTTATGATGCACTTGGTGGAGAGCTCGCTGAACTTGTCCCACAGGTCCACGTCCAGGGATACACGTTGTTCCGAGCTGTTAGTCTAAAGATGGATGGTTGGATATTTTACCAGAAAAGATTTAATTACAAGTTCAGGTAACAACACAAGCTATCAATGATGAACTGTTAATAATGATACATGGACACGCAGACATGGTCAGTGGTACAGTGCTACTGACCGTAGTGTATTTGCCCAGCTGGCAGAGAGAGGGGAACGTTTCTTTATGTGCCTTGCGAACCCGGTCAATCATCTGCTCCGTCTCACTACTCAGCACGTAGCTCTCCGGGCACTCCTGCTTCTTCTCCTCCTTTTTCTTCTTGTTCCGGTCGTTCCTAACCGCTGTAGGGAGCAAAGCAAAGCAGGTAGAGAGGGGGTTAGTACTGTTTGTGTGATAAGAGATTTATTTAGGCTTGAGTGACAATACTTGAGCTCTTGACATGCAAACTTAAAGAGTGGTTTCATACTTTGGCTGCGTTCCAATCCGCATACTACTTCCCTGCTATTTAGTATGACAGATTTGAAGTATCTGTATCTAGTATGAAGATTTATGTTCTCCCAATACATAATGTCAAATGTAGCATGGATGCCCTACTCTGTGCAGCAGTAGTAACGTCACATTTTACTGGGCCTCCGAGTGAAAACAACCAGCAATGAGATGGATATAAGCAAGGGGCAAGGTCAAGGAGAGATGTTATTACGAAATATATCAGTAGAAGTATTTCCCAATTGTGGCATACTGCATGTAGACTAAATACGTTTATGGTAAGCTGTAGTATATTGTAGATTGGTAAAAAGAAAGAGTGCAGCAGAGATACACCCTGTGTTCCAAATGGGATATTGTCTTAGGAAAATCGCTGTTCAACCTGCCGTGAAAAGCACACATATGTGGCCATCATTCAGACTGCTTGAAATAGTAATAGCCACATACTAACATCAACACAGCCTATATGTCCAAGATTAGCACAACCACAAGGTAAACTGAGATAAAGATCAGAGGCAAAGCCATCAGCCGGGGTAGAATGCTCATGCAGCCAACACAGCATCACTTCTCTTATCCGCCATGAGATAAATGTTGTGAGACAGCTCCATCGAAGGAGGGCTATGGTAATGCAGGGAGGTGGAGAAGAGAAGAAAAAAAACACCTTGAAATAATCCAATGTGCTTTCCCCTCTGGGCGATCTGGCCGGGAATAGTGTGCTCAACCCCCAAATGACAAAAAACACTAGGCGGGGTGTTTAGCATCGGAATCCCATTACGGGGCTCAATCCATTTCTCCTAGCCCCCATCCAGACTGGGGGTGCAGTTTAAGCTGTGACTGAGGTTGTAATATGCGTTTGTGTTGAGGGTGGGGGGTGGAACGGGGGTGCCAGATGATAAATAGTGGTGTTGGATGGAGCTATCCATAAGGCTGACAAATTGCCACAGCTTTCATTAGGGGTCCCGGCTAATCTAATAACATAATATGACAAATATCCTGCCTCTAATGGTTTTAAAAGGGCTCGGCTGCAGCGCCCATGCCGGGAAAACTCTCTCTCTCTCTCTCTCTCTCTCTCTCTCTCTGTTATACAACACGCTCTATTTCCTCGTCCTCCTCTCATTTCGTTCTTACCCATGCGCACTATCTCCCTTTTTCCGAAATTGTATTTTTAGTGCTTTCAATCATTACACTTTCCTAAAACCCATCTCTATCACTTCTCGAATCTCCCTCGAGGGACCAAAATTTCCCCCACCCCACCCCCTCTACCGCTGACCTGAGATCAGATTTTCCCTGTCATAATCCTAACCTTGACCATTGAGGGTGAGAGTGCCGGGGCTGATGGGAGATCAGTGTCTGTGACAGAGAGGCATGGCTCGGGGCCAGGGAGGGATGAACTCCTGGGCGCTGCTGCTCATCCATCAGCCCCGAGACAGGCCTCCCTGCCTGGGAGAACATGAAGCCAAAGGAGGAGGGAGGGGGCTGGAAGTCGTCTAATGCTGCACTATGTTATTGCTAAGCACCTCTCACAACACAACACCAAAATGAAGATGCCCCAGCTGTGCCTACGACAGAGCATGGGGACACATTTTTTTTGCCTGGGTTTTATTGGCTGTCATGTGCAAAGGGAAGTAGTGCAGTCACTAAAACACGTGGATTTTGCAGTAGGAAACAGTGCAGTGCAGGGGGTGACAAGTGACGCATAGAAGAAAAAAAAACATATTATATTGTAAGTTATGATGGGACAAATTTTAAAAACTAGGTCATAAAAAACAGAAAAGGAAAACAGTCAAATGCTTCCCACATTAATTTACTGTAATTTACGACTTAGTTAGTGAAGGGATGCCCTACATAAAACTGTAGTAAGCTGCTGTACATACTTGGGGCAGAGCTGTTTGTGGTGCTGACTGGGGATCTGTGTCCTGACGCCAACGGGGGGAGGGGTCGGGGGGCTGCAACACAGTCGATCACCAATTAATTCCAAAATAAAAAGTGGGGCATCCCTTGCGCCCAGACATTAACCGCACTGACAAATTGGCAGCACAATCATAAGCCGCACAACACAATTTAATGAAGTCATTAAAGAACTATTAGGCACGACTGGCGATCTGTCATGGCGAATTGCCACATGCAATAACTTGGGGGAGGAAGGGGGAGGTGGGGGTAACCTAAGGGGGGGAGGGAAAATGAAAGATATACTGCATTGCACTTTTTTTGTTTTGTTTGCGTGTGCGTGTGGACACGAAATGTGCATCTTTCAAAATGCATTATGGGAACATGAATGCTAATGGGAGGAACTTGCATCCTGGATTGTTTGTGGTTACGTGTTCATTGCATCAAAATGATTTACAAGACCCCGGTTTGTAACATGTACGTGATACTGTGACAGCACACACGTGCACCAACACACACACACGTGCGCACACACACACACACACACACACACACACACACACACACACACACACACACACACACACACACACACACACACACACACACACACACACACACACACACACACGGCCATCACTCAACCATTTGTTCTCATAGTGGATTTCAGCTGCACTGCGCAGTTAATAGACAATTTCTGTTGGTGCCTCGGTGTGCATCTGTGTGTATGTTGTGTGTGTGTTTCTGTCTGTGTACAAGACAGAGAGAGGTGGGCAGACAGGGATAATTTGTGCGCGGAAAATTAAAGCACTGGCAGCTCGTCCATCACACAGATTAAATTCAATGGAAAGATAAAAATGTCAATGTTCCCCCCTGCTCCTTCTGCTTGCAGCGCAGAGCCACCATCGACAGTGATGAAACTTTCTCCCTCTCTCCCCATCCTCCAGGCTCTCTCGTCCCTCCTCCTCCCTCCCCCCCTTCTGCTCTCTCAACTCCCAAGATTTTTTCATTCTCACTCACACAGGGTTCAATACTCTTTCCTGTAGCCGCCTTCATCTTTCCCCCACTATCCTGGCCCTTCCCTGGCTGATTTTTATCCTCCCCTTGCGCTGTTCTCCATCATTCCTTGCTTCATCTCATTTTACTTTTATTGCTTTTTTCTACCGGGCGAGGAACATGTGAGGGATAGCTTTGTGAGCAAGACACAAAAACCAGTGGGTGATAAAAGGTATGAGGACGGGCGGCTGGTCTGAACTCACCGACATCAATTTGGTTCTAACCATTGTGCAACTGAACCACATGATCAGCAATACTATTCAAAACTCTTTGCATGTGGCATCATATATATAGGCTACACTACATAGGCTGCTTGAATATCCATTGTTTTCAAACATGTTGAGCTGTGTACCCTATATACACATACAACTAAGGAACATATCCTAGTTTTTATTTAAGAAGAAAATGTGTTTCTAATTTGTGACCCCGTTAAAAGTTACATCATCATGAACCCTCATGTTGGAACCCAGTGTACTAGGCTAAGGGCAACATGTGCATACATTACTAAATACATCACATTTTTCTAGCTTTAGTAATCTAAATATGATTGTAACCTTTCTTTTTTTTTAACTTCCAGGAAGTATAGTAGTATAGTATTTGTCTGTTGTCCTTTTACCTCTTGGTTTTCTTTAAGGCATACACTGTCAGGTTGATATTAATGTGGCACTCGGCTTACAGGCGATTTTCTTGTAACCCTCCACTTGCTCCCAACAACCCACAACCCCCCTCCCCTCCTCCTTCCTACGCCGTCTTGCTTGGCATTGCCACCTGGCAGCAGGCCTGGCGCTGTCGTCTGGAGCTGTCTGCCGGCAAGACACAAGGTCACCCAGACGTTCCCCGGGCGCTAGCGGGGGGTCCACCCTCTGTCTGTGTGTGTGTGTGAGTGTGTGTGTGACGGAGAGTGTATGGTGTTTAAGTAGAGCTGTCCGACTGTATTTCTGTTTAAGTGTTTTTTATTCATACAGGTTTTGTATGTCACTTTACATTTGCATAATTTGAATGTGTGCCACCTGACATTGTGCAGGAGTGTCCATTTTTTAATGTGTGCATGCGTGTTCTTGGGGTTCCTGTGTGTGCGAGAGGGCGGAGAGACTCCCTGCTGGCCCCAGATGGTCAGCCTCTCCCCTTCCTCTACCGGACCCACTTTCACTAGCCAAAGTCACTGCTGAGGACACAAGATGAGGCAATCTGCGAGCTCTGCACAAAAATGACCGCAACCATAAAAGGGCATACTAATATAACCTACTACCAACCTACTACAAGGTTAGTTTAAAACGAGTTGAGCATAGGTGGATCATTAAGGGCTACCTGATGCTAACATGTCAGCGTCCATTCCATTCAGATCTTCCAAATACAAGCCATTGCATTGTATCTGCAGTACTACTTATTCACCACTAGATGGCTCCCCAACTCCAGTCTATTCCCCTGCTGTGTGTGTGTGTGTGTGTATAAAAGAGCTTGCTGCTGTGATCCTTCTAACCATGATTAATGGCCCCATTCAAAAGGTAAGGAGCTCAGAGGATAACTTCTTTTACTGTAAGCCACAGTGCAGTGGCATGGGGAGCGCTCCCTGCACCCGCTGTAACCAGGAAGATGAGGTAAAGAGAGCAGGGAAGACAGGAGGCAGGGAGGGATGGATGGAGGAGCAAAGGAGGGAGGGACGCCGTCTGCATGCACGTTAAAACAGGTGTGCTACTGTGAGAGGGGGAAGAGGTGCGTGCTACATTTTCCGTCTGCATATGCCTATTCTTAAAGGGATAGTTCAGTATTATTGAAGTGGGGTTGTATGAGGTACTTATGCATAGTTAGTCTGTCACCTTATTGAGATAGCGATACGGGCTAGTCACTATAAAGAGGTTTGGGGAAACGCCGCTGTAGCAGAAGTCAGGCTTGTACTGTTGCAGGCAGGGCCAGCAGAAAAACGCTTTAGTGTGCTGCAGGACAGCCGTTTATTTTTGCACTTTCTTTTTAAGTGTTGTTCGGCCATGTATTACTACGCCAACTCTCATCCTATTACTGAGTATTCAACAGAATTCCTACACACATATTTAAGGAATGTGTCAAATCTGAGAAAATTAGTATGTGTGTCTACGTCTGAGTGTATAACAGTGTGTCCTGTGATCGGGCTAATGTATTTAAAAAAATAAAAATAAATTGCAGGCCCCTGAGTTCTCTGTGGTCACACCTCTTCCAATTACTTTATCAAATCTGACTGCCTGTGTGTGTGTGTGTGTGTGTGTGTGTGTGTGTGTGTGTGTGTGTGTGTGTGTGTGTGTGTGTGTGTGTTCACACAGCCCCCGGGGTGCAATGATGGGAGCAGACGCCTGCTCTTTCACTCTCGGCAGGTGAGAACATATTCATCACAGAGGCCTGCCAAGCTTGGCGACACCCTGACTGTTAATGCCTGTGTGTGCATCACGGCTGCCCTTTTGTCTCTCTTCTACAGTGGATATATTCTCTCCAAACTGAAACAAAAAAAAATCAACTGAAAAGCCATTCATCTTTTGATAAAAATAACAAACTGACAGGATGGGGTGCGGTCGTACGATTAATAGTCAGTTAAGCGCAACATCCAGACACTTGAATGGCTGCCAAAAGCTGATGTGTGTGTATCAATAGTGAACACTTGTGCAATGTTTGCTAACGGAACAAATGTCAACAAATGCTGCGGCTTAAGACTTCCTGCAGCGGCAACAATCAAGCTAACCCCTTTCTGGGATCAAACGGGCCAATGGTGAGATATACCCCTAAGAGCACAGACGGGACTGGAGCAGGGCATTTTGGGTAAACATTTTGAATTTTTACTTACACTCCTTGGACATCCCGACCTCCAGGCACTTCTGCAGCCGGCAGTACTGGCAGCGGTTGCGGGTGACTTTGTTGATGATGCAGTTCTTCTCCCGGTGACACGTGTACACCATGTTCTTCTGGATGCTTCTCCGAAAGAAGCCCTGTGTGAGAGGTGAGGAGAGAAGACAGGAAAATCAGTAAAGGAAGTGTCCCCTAACTCATTGTGTGTGTGTGTGGTTACTTATCAACTCCACTGTTACTGCTTTGGTTGCCCCTCTGCAAACTCTCTCCTCATACAGTTCTCAAAAAAAAACTCGTTAATTACTTGAAAAAAAAAAAAAAATCATAAAGAGGCTTTGCAGAATGGCCTTACACTGCTAAAGTTAAAAGGCAATGAACTACCAAACGGTTAAGTCCCTCAAAGGGCTAATTCCGTGACAGAGACTAATAGAATGTCACCACCTCATGAGTTCACTCACCTCTCCTTGGCAATCAGCCACTGGAGAAAACAACACAAACATTTTAGGTCCTGAGACTTTAGGGGGCAAAAGTCACAGGGTTACTGGTTGCCATATAACAGTGGCCTAGTTTGGACTGCCAGAAATAAGCAATTCTAGATCCAGGCCAAGCAGAGCGTATTATTAGCGAGGAAGAGAGAGAGCGAGAGAGACAGAGGGAGAACAGAGAGAGTTGTGCAAGAAGATGGGAGAAAAAAATGGAATTCCTTGTTTTCCTGCATTTCCCTTCTCAATCTAACGAGATCAAAGACAATGAGAGAATACATTTAAGCATTCCGTTCATGTGTATACGAGGTAGAGGTAAAATTATAATGAGCTCGTCTTTGATCACTGAGATGAAATGGGAGATCTTTGGGGAGAGACCGTGTTTTGATTGCACCAGAGTGAGACATACAAACAGTCAGAGCAGCACAGAATATTTCCCTGATAGACACATCCCCCCCACACTAACTCCGTAATGATTTAGATTATCTCCCTGTGAATTTTAAAGAGCAGCTCTAACCGCCACAAATAAGTTCAGAATACTGGGTAATTAACAGGTATAAAAAATGTATGTTTAAGTTGCTAGCTAAATTCAAGAGGCCTTCTAATTGTTGTGTGTGTGTGTGTTACGCTCATCAATCACAAACCAGTAGAGAAGCACGATGCTTGCAACTTTAATGTATCATCCGCCTTAATACCATATAACCCCAATGAAATCAAAGTTAACCTCTGTGACCTTGTTGCTAAAAAAAAAATCCCATTGCATGTTAAAAGGATAAAAAAGAAAGAGGTTAATGCAAATCAGCCACAACTGAGTATCAGCAAAGCAGAGGGACAAATGTAATACAGGTCAATGTCAATATTGATGTGACGCAGTGGGACATGGGTTATGGTTTTGGGTTGGGTGGGGCTAGATAGGGAGAAAGGGAGGTGGTGGGCCTGTGTGTGGTGTAGTGTGGTGTGGGGTAGGGTAGGCTAGCTGCATGGGAGCCCCATCCCATGCCGAGGGGATTAGCTCAGCTAGCCGACAGATGGCCGGTGGACCTAAGCCCGCAATTTGTCCTTCCCGGATCACCAGCCTCTCTTCTCACATCTACCTCCAGTCCACCACCAACCAAAACCAACACAACAGAGCTGCTCTGATTCAGGCTTCTAATGAACAACTAAGAGGGAACAGGGAACAGGGAAGTGGGAAACAGGTTGCAGACATGCATCTGTTTGTAAAAAGGTAGCGGTGCAGGCCAACAGTGCCCAATTCGCATGATTTGCTATGACTTAGCTTGTGGCTGATAGAAGAAGATTTCAATTCCCAAAGGGGTCACCTTATGTAACCTTTGTCCTGATTACATCAACATGTGCTTGTTGGGGCGCTCGTGGTGAGGTGGTTAGAGCATCCCCACTAGAGGCTCAGGCCTCGCAGCAGACCCGGGTTCGAATCCAACACGGGTCAGTTCTCTGCATGTCCTCCCCTCTTTGCCCCATTTTAACTCTGTCTCTCCAAATCTGTCTATTAAAGTTATAAATGCCAAAAAATTATAAAAATAAAAAAAGTGATTGTCAACCCGTAAAGACATATTTAGCGACTCTTTTAAAAAGTATTTTCACACACTATCTTCCAGCGACAGCATATATAGCGACAAACTGCTCTGAGAAGACATGCTGAACGGGACAAACACAACAGAGTAGAGAGAACAAGGCTTATAGTTTTTGCTGTTAATACTATAGCTGCAGATGCTGAGGGGATAAACTGCAGACTTTCTTTGTGTGTGCGTGCGTGCGTGCGTGTGTCATGTGCTCTTTGATCTGACGTTGACCTGACCCTGACCCTAGTGTCACCAAGGGGGATTGACCCTGCTCCCACCCTAGTTGCACGGTTGACTCAGGTGGCCTTCTCTTTCTCTCAAAGCATCTTCTCCCTGATTGGCTGTTGCTACCGGCTCGTGGGCCAGTCGATTGTCCCACTCACCCCCCACCTCCCCACTCTACTCCACTTCTTTTAGGAGTCATTGCTTCCTGTGGCCCTTAAGCCTCTTTTTGTATCACCGCTTAATCCGCCCGGCGACAAGAGCCCTCAGCGGGGCCTGTCAGCCGCCCTGCAGTGTTCAGAGGAGATGAGAGCCGCGAGAAGAGGGGCTAGGCAGAGAGAGGGAGGGGGGGGGGTGAAAAAGAGCGAGCTAGCAGTAACGCCACATACATGATTGCATGTGTCATGTGCCCTTGAGTTCTTTGGGGCTGTGTACGTGGTGAGCCCGGTGCGTTTATGAGCTTGTCATAGCGTTGGACTTTGCATGTGTTTGAGAAAAATGCTTTATTAAGAGGGAAGCAGGGGTGGGGGTGTGAGGGGTGCTCTGGGTTGGCAAGTTCACAGGGAAGCACAAGAATCCTCTCTTACGTGACTTTCACACTGTGCCCAGATTAAGAGTGCGTTCCCAGCCTCCCACTGCGATCCCTTGCATGTGTGTATCCACGTGTGTGTGTGTGCCCGTTCTGTCTTTTTACGCAACAGCCCCCACACATTAGCAAAGACGGATGCTTGGTAAGAGGGCCATTTTGAGAACACAGCCAAAAAAAATGGGGATTTTTGGAAAAAATTATGTCGCTTCCCTCTTCTCATTGCAGCGGCTAGCGTGGAAAAAAGGGAGATCTCCTGCTGCGCGCTGCCATGCCTCCAAGTCAAAAACATAAACATGAGGGGGCGGGCATGAATATTTAATGTTTAAGTGTTAATATCTGGAGGGGGAGAGAAGAAGACGTGTGGTGCCGGTGAGTATGTGCGGGTGGTAAGAACTTTTGAAATGAGCCTTTCTCCAAGTAGCTAGAGCTCAACATCCCCCTCCTGTTTCCTCTGTTTCGCTGCAGCCCCCAGGATATGCCTTTGTAGTTTTGGCGTGCCGCAGCAGTCACCCTGGACTTACCCCAGTCTCTGATGATACAACCATATATATACGTTCACATGCCTGTAGTGTTGAATTATTGAGTATGCTACGCCAAGCCATCTCCTCTGAAGTCAAGACATATACCAGGGAAAGGCAGCCCTGAATTTATTTTTTAAATTAGCACACTGTGGCTGTTGATTGGGCAGACAAACGGGGCTCTTGAATGGGGCGACTGGACGCTGACACTAGCTGGGTTGAACTGTTTTTTAATTTTTTGAATTTTCTTTTTAAGTCAACATTCCTAATGATTACAAAAAAACTTTCATAACCAGCTGAATTGTTGTGTTTATGGGACATTGTGGCATCGGTAGAAGCGGAGAAATGTGGGGCAAGACATCAGTGGAGGGTTTTAACCCATTGATGACTATGGCAATCTAGGATGCATGTCCTTAATGCCTGAGGGTTTTCTGAAAAAATAGTACGAATTGTCAAGTCTACCAAAACCTTAATATCTAAGCCTGTGTAGCACATAGAAACATGACATAAAATACATTTAAAAGTTAAGGTTCACAGGTTTTATTTAAACATGCTCCCTTAGCGCTTACACGCCAACAAATTTTTCTAAAAATCGTCAAAATTAGATGGGGGAGAAAAAAAATAATAAATAATATAAAATATTTAGTGTGATTTTCGTCAGTAGCCTATAGTGGACCTTGATTCTGCGCAACAAACGCCACTAACTGTTCTGTAATACACTATTGCTGACACAGCCGGCTTATTTTTTTTTATTATTTTGTTTTATTTTTAATTTTTTTGATTGATGTGATTTTCGGCAAACCACACAACTTTTGGGTGGTCACGTGGTCTTAAAAAATCAACAAAACCCACCTCATGTGTATTTGAACCAATGACAGTGCATTCTATGCTGCGCATGCCATGAAAATTAGATAAAGTAACAATGCTGCACGATGCAGCATCAGGCAGGAGAGGCAATGTGGCATCACGCAGCAGCCGTCATCAATGGGTTAAAACAACTTCTCAGTGTATATTAGTCTACTTCTCGACCTTTGACCTAATACACTTAACCACTGTAGTGCACACACAGCGTTTCAATGCTAAATACAGATATAACAGTTTTCTATTCTATTTTCTATTTAGAAATGCCGTCAACCCCTTCCTCAGTATAAAAGCTAACAGCTTCTTCCTATGTGGTGAATCGATAGAACTGATGATTCTTTCAGTATAATAAAGACACACAGAGGGTGTTTACAACTGATGGTAAAACTTGAAAGTGAAGTTGTTGTTTGTGTATGTTGTAAAATGATTTGCACTGCACAATATCTTTTGGCTTGTGAATTAAGACATCACGTTCAGTATATCCCCCCCTGTATTGTAGCCTTATTACATTGTCAGCTCTGACTCTTTCTAAACCATCAAAGAACAACAAACCGCGCCGTCGCTAAGGAGAAACAACTAATTACTCAAGTTTACAGCACGTCTATTGTTTCCCTGCCTCTTGTGTTTTTTTCACGCTCATACAGCATGTTTACCTTCCATCAGCAAGTGTCAGGCTGTTTTGCGTATAATACAGTACATTTGAAAGGCCTCCCTTGTCTATGATAAACCTTGGAGATAAAGACAAATGAAAATCCATTTCTTGTAACTTGAGAGTTCTAACAAACTAAAAAAAACGCAGATAAAAGATGTGAACAAACTCGTCGCATACTTTCTATTCCAGATGGCAAACACACACACACACACACACACACACACACACACACACACACACACACACACACACACACACACACACACACACACACACACACACACACACACACACACACACACACACACACACACACACACACACACACACACACACACACACACACACACACACACACACACACACACAGGGAGCTGTGATTTAACCTTATTGTTTTACTTACTACCCTGGTCAACCATGCGCTATTAAACACAGGGCAGCAACGTTAAGTGGAAACAAAACGTTAAATGGCTACAAATTTGCCGCACAAGCTTTTGGGATCAAAGGTGATGCTTTTCAATACATGTCAAACACCTCACAGACAAAGGCACGCACACACGGACGGACAAAAACGGGCGCGGGGGTAAAGTCAAGATACAGCAGTTAGCAGCTAGCCGGGTAGCTGTCTAGTGTAGCCTACCAATCAGTTGGAAAGAGTGAACATATTGGTTTTAAGTATGTCATATAAATATATTGAGTTTTATACTATGACTAGATTAAATTTGAGAGACATATTATATGATCAAGTTTTATAAAACAGGTTGATATGATTTACTCACACCCAAGCATGTTTACATACACAACTTGGCAAGACTAAAAACAAGACATAAGATAAGGAAAAAAATCCATTTGCAGATTATAGCTCAAGCTTCCACGGGCCCCATGCAGCAGCAGCAGTCAGTGGCAGTTTGGTTGGCCCTATAAAACAGCACAGGGGTCAGCCTTTACTTGCTTTGTTAACTTTTTATAAGTCGGATTCGTGGAGCAGGTTGAGTTTCATGGAGCACTCAAGAGCAGGGGTCTGTGTTAAAGGGTTAAGTGTTTGTATGTATATATGTCTGCCTGTTCCAGACTCCTACTAGCTTTTCCTGTGCTCTCCTCCCGCTGCATTCTTCAGTCAACCCACTCCAACCCCCTACCTACCCCCAACCCCCAACCCCCTGTGCTCTGATGCACTGACCGTCTTTCTTTTTTTGGTGTCAGTGAGTTCAGTTCGGGCCCCCTGTCCCCCTAATCTGCTGCCCCTCCAACCATCCCTACTTCACAGTCGGCTCTCTCTCTCTCTCTCTCCCACCGGCTCACTCCCCTGCAGTATCTCCCCATCTTTTCATCATTTGTGTCTGCATTTCTACATTCCCCCTGCCCTGCCCTTCCTTACACGCTCATATATAAATATGTTTTTTTTGTTTTTCTCAGCTACTGCCCTTTTCAGTATAGCTATTTTTGTCAGTCTGCCCTACCCCCTTCCCTCTACACACATATTGGCTGCACAGTCAATAAGTCAAAGGGTCTAGCGAGGCACCTGTCACCAACAGCACCCGCCTGCCTGCCTTCACCCAAACCACTCCCTACCTGCTATTGCTCAACAGAGGGCCGTTGTCATGAATAAACTTTGCAGGGTGGATGTACATACCGAAGACTATACAACCTTCGGAAAAATACTATTTGGTAAAATTGAGAATGCATGATCGCCAAGGAAAAAGAGAGAGAAAAAAAACACACACAAAAATCAAGGGCCGTTTCCAAACTGTTGACACTGTGGGAGATATAAGGGTTGCACCTGGATGTTACATTACATTAGATTCCACAGATTCGTTCCTCCTCCTTATCTGTATATGGTCCTCTGAGCTTACACAACTCTGGCTGAGTGCAAGATAAAGAAAGTCTGTGTGTGCACATACTTACAGGAGAACAACATGTATGCATGTATCCTATGTAACTATCAACTGATAACACAGCAGATGGAGATTAGGCAGCCTCTTCAGCACCTGTGCATAATGGCTGTATGGATAACAGTTCGCCGACGCGGGGAGCGTCAGCAAAAAGCTGATAGGAGCAGCAAAAAACACTTGATAGATGGTAAAGTTTCACGTACTGTATATGATAAGAGGCAGCAGCAATCGTATAAGTTATCTTGTTTTGCAACGTGCAGCTGATATAGGTTGCAGTTATTTAAGTGTCGACGAGAGGCAATCGCGACTTTGTCCACGTTGTACTGATGATTAGGCCTTACAGTTAAATAAAGCAACCGATAATGTCTATGAATGATTCCCAGGGGGGAAAAAGTCAGCAAGCGAATTCCAGCATCAAACACTGAAAAACCCCAAAAGGACGCGAAATACTGAAAAAAGAAATGGGATGCTGTATAATCTTTTTGTTCCCTAGCACAAATCGCACGCAGGTAACAAAGATTGACGGACATCTTGCTTGCTCGGCAGATTGAGATGAAGAGGCCGGGGGAGAGTCTCACCTTGCAGCCTTCACAGGCGCTGACACCATAGTGGTACCCTGAGGACTTGTCCTGGCACACAAAGCAGGGCTTGTAGACGCGGGGCGGCGGGGGAGGCGAGGGCGGGCTTGGCACTATCTCCTCCGAGCTGGTACTCTGGGTCTCTATCGCTGTGGAGGGGACAGAGAGAGAGAGAGAGAGAGAGAGAGAGAGAGAGAGAGAGAGAGAGAGAGAGAGAGACAGACAGAGAGGGGTTAGTGAACTCTATCACATGGATAGCGCTGACAGACACACAGCATTAATCTATATAACACAAAATCCAGCGTGTGGGCACTCAAACAGATCTTTAAAATAAACCTGGGCTGACAACAATACAAAACACCAGAAGAAGGAGGGGGGGCAGGGGGGGGGGAGAGAGAGACTTAACTCATGTTCTAACAATGTGTTTGAAAAAAGGCAAAACTGCAATTTGATTTGTGGCATTTTTTTTTGCGAACAGCCACAGGAAACACTTCGGGAAATATCTTCAAAGAGCAAACACATTTTCTAACACACACAAACAGACACACACGGCTGTACACACACACCCACACACACACACACACACACAGTTACACGCAAGCGCACACACATACGCAGGCACACACACAAATCATCAAAGCGACCATAAAACCAGCCTCTGCATAGGATTCTTATTTAGTGGTGAAATTATAGCTATAGTGTTTATGTGTTTGTGTGTGTGTGTGTGTTTGTGTTACAGCCAGAATCTGCTTTGCTAGCAGGATTCAAAGACAGGTTTTCTCCTCTGATACAAGGCCTAGAGAGATGTGCTTTTATTGCTTTTCTATGTTCTTAAACGGTGCTGTCTTCTCAAGTAAGAATGTTTGAACACATCGGAAGATATAGTAGCACACATTGTACCCTTCAAGATATGGCAACAAATACAGCAGACAAGGATAAGCATTATTCTCTCTGCCTCCGACCATCTAGTACAGGTCTATGTAAACACACCTAACCTCATTTCCTTTTATTCATTACTGGGGACGGTAAACAGAAAGAGGCTGCACACCCTCTGTGAGCGCTTGTATGACAAAACCAAACACCCTGCGAGCACTTTGTAGGCCCTTGTGTTTTTGTGTGTGCTCGTACACGGTAAACAAAGTGTCCCGGCATTGTAAGGGGATGCTAACCTGCTGTTGCCTTCATGTAATATGTATTGGACTTTGACCTCAATATCCTGCGCGTTACAAAACACGGCCCTTTAATCAAATACAAAAAGCCACACGTTCGCAGCAGAAGCCCTGCACCCTGTGGCCCTATGGCTGACTGAATAATAGAATTATTCCTGTTTGCATATGGTGCCATTTTGAACAAGTGTGATGATGTGTGCTATACTTTATAAGCACTGACGCTAATGAGGTGCTTGACTCTTTTATTGTTTTTTTTTTCTTATTTTTTCTTTTAATTTAGTAAACATTTGTGATCCAGATCGTTCTTGTAACTTCAGTATCCAATAGGTTTGCTTATGTGCAGCCCCCTGTTTATCAGTTCAGCAGAAGAGTGATTGGGTCAGCTCATGAACTGCCTCTCAACTCAGTGCTTCAGTCAAAATAAGCCATCTATATTTAACAGAGTCGGCTGGTCCAGCGTGCCTGTAATACAGCTGAGGAAGGCGTTCCATGTGACAGCGCCCTAAACACTACGCTCGCTACTGACATAACACACAAGTCTCATCCCAACTGCACACTGACTGGGCAATATGAAAGTTCATTTTCTCTTCCCACGCGTGTACATATCGTATTCTTTTACAGTATGCGTGTGCGGGTCTCAGCTTTGCCAATCTCTGTGCGTGTGCGGCAGATGGCGAGTGCGCAAGATTACGAATTAAACCAACTTGATGCCCAGATATATGTTCAAGGAATACTGAAAAAAAAAGTTAAACAACAACAAATAGAAAGACACAAGCGCCGTACAACACAATCTAGCTGTACTTCCAAAGCCTGCATGTTATCGCAGACATGATGTGGGTTTCAGATGGCTGGGACAGTTAAGCGTTAACAGCAATAAAGATCACGTTGCAACACCTAGGCTAACAGTGACACCCAATCAGGCTTGGACTTTATTAAGACATTTGTTTTTATGGAGGCCCAGATGTCACATGTCACTTTAACACACCAGCGACACGTTTTCAAAGCTCTATCTGTCAAAAGGGTCCATATTAAAGGGTTGAAATTGAAAGAGAGACAGAACATATTTTCGAATTTTTCTGAAAGACAGTGAAACAAGCAATGTGTGACAGCATTCTTGACTGAGTAAGATACACTTATTATTTACTTTTGAAGTTTTTTTTTTATGGTTTGGTTTATCGAACAGAGACTCCTTTGTGAAGACTTGGGACATTTTTATTTGCAATAGCGGGGGGGAGAGACTTCAGATGACGAAGGGAGGGAGGAAAGCAGCAGGCACGCATAAAAAACGCAAAGACGTAGGAGAACTATGGTTTTGAGCAATAAACAAAGAGAAAAAATACAAAACAGATGAAGTGATAAAAACGGTACACACGCGCACGCACACACACACACACACACACACACACACACACACACACACACACACACACACACACACACACACACACACACACACACACACACAGAGGGAGTTAAAGCACTTTATTCATGTTTCCCCTCTCTCCAGCATATGGATTTATCACACACAAATGCACACATATAAACACACGCACACCTGTCAGGATTTAACTTAAAGCCTTGGGGAAAAAATGCTAATTCAAAAAAAAATCTTAACTTGTGTGAAGCAAAAGTATAAATTACAGGACAAGAGTGGTACTTTTGAGACAATGTGTACAGAATTTATAACCCCCATAATTAAGATTTACTACTATTTCCTTGCAAAAAGAGTTGTGAAGCCACTTTTATTTTATGTGGCTAAGGAGGAAAAGGGAGTAAAAATGATTTGAATCACAAACTGAGCTGGGAGGGTGAGTAAGAGAAGGGGGTGGCAGATTGTGGGCACGGGGGAAGAGTGCCTCTGGTTGCCATTTTTATTGGTGTCATAAGGGGACATCTTTGCCTGTTACCCCTGGGCCATGCATTAATTGCACTGACTGCACACATGTCAAACAAATGCAACCTAAATAGAGCAGCAGCCCTTATGTAACATGGCATATTTTCTAATTAGCAACCAAAAAACATTCATAGTTTCCTGCGCTCTCTTGCTTCTCTTTCTTGATGCGGTCTGATTACAGCCCCGGCATTATTAGTGTGACCACTGAGCTATTCATCCATGTTAAAGCTGCTATCATTAGGACTGCATAGACAAACAGATGTGCCACACACCCACCCACCCAAAAATGGCATCCATGCCTACATTTACACAGGCTAAGGGGGCTTCCTGAACGAGCCATTTGAAAGAGCGTCATCGGTTGGACACACACACACACATAATAAAACACGCACACACACACACAGAATGCACATTCTTAATGAGAGCACCCATGGAAATCTGGGACACAAGGACAAGAGTCTGTGAGGGGGCTGGCGACTGTAATTAAATACAATGGCTGGCTTCTGGAGTGCTATCAAGCCGAGGCATGGAGCAAAACAATGGAAGGCCTGTGGATAGAGGAGGCAAGAGAGAGGCTGAGCGGAGAGGACAGAGCTACTTAGCCCTTCAGCAGCCCTCACCCGGGCATTATTCAACACACCAGCACCGCATCCAAGCTCTGATCAACACCAACCCCAAAAAATCACACAAGCCTGCCTATTGTTGCTATCCATCCACGAAAAAACTTGTACGCACAAACACTGGAAGAACTGACTCACACTCGCCCGGAGAGCTTTCTCCCATCGATATCCTTGCGACATTGCTAACGCTGGAAATGTGTTGCGTCTGGCAAAGTTTTCCAGCCCCTCCGGAGCCCTGCATAAGTCACCAAGGTAACTAATATTTGCAGCTAGAATATCATTTTCTCGAGTCAAAAGAGGGCAAGCATGAATAGACAGCAACACCCTGCTTTGTTTAGGGAGACAAGGCACAAGGAACACGCAAGCCCTTAAAACTAAGGTTTAAATGTAAAACAGTAAGGAGGCTGCCGATAAGGAGTCCATTGTACTTTGGCGAGGAGGTGAAACACGAACCACACGGACCGCGCAGTCACCGCAATTGTTCTTAAGCAGACACAGGGCTAGGAGGGAGGCTACAGGCTGGCATGTTGTCAGACCAGTCTCAGGGAGCGGGGAAGGAGCAGTGCAGGATGTCAGGTGTAACCAGCCAAGCACAAACTCCACACACCACAAACACTTTTAAGTCCATTTAAAAAAGGGGGTTGTGCTGACCACATTCTAGCCATTTAAAGTAATGTGCACAAAATAATTAGGCTTAACAATGTGGGAGTGCGATATGAATAATCAACATACTTTATTTGGTAAGAAAACAATTATGAATTTCCAATTTGTCAAAGTCTCGACATTTAAACTACAGTACTTATATATCTCCTTTGATATCCATGCAGACACAAATTAAAAACACTCTTCGTCAGTGTGTCTAGTGTGTCTAGATATCTTAACAGCTTGATGTAGCATGGCGCTCCCAAA